>NC_057813.1:713767161-713774930 GCF_018294505.1 Triticum aestivum | reverse complement strand
AATCACCTATTCACCCCCCCCCCTCTAGTCGATAACTAGCACTTTCAAACCTGTTGCACGTCAAGTGTTTTCAGAAGCCACTCCTGCTGTGAATGTCTCCGTGTCTGAAGCACCAGCTGTTGAAGACAATCCGGCTGCATCAGCCGATGAAGAACATCAAGAAGAACGAGTCCCTACTCCCCCCATTCCTGAAGAAACTGTTCATGAAGAGAACGTGTATGTGCCTGACCCTCCAGCTCAGCGAGTGGAGGTTGAAAACCTTGAGGCTGCCACCACCAACACCAATGAAGCCGATGACATAGTCATGGCTGAAGCTAATGTGGAGCCTATCACTACTGAAAATGCTCCTGAAGCTTCTGATGTGCAGCCCGAAGCCACTGTTGCTGCCACTGCTCCTGTTCCGCCACCAAGGCCCTATCCAATTGAGCAAGCATACAACCACGGCGAGCTAATCACAGTAAGATGGCCCATTCTGGTCCCTCCGCCTACTGTCTCTGGTCCTCAGTTTGACTATCACATTGAGCATAGGCCTCAGGTCCAGAAGCCAAAGCCAAGACTGCCAAGATTTCCAGGTACTGCCACACCTATCGGGTCTTTCATGCAAATGGCTTCAAGAGCCACAACACATTCTTTGACAGCTCAAAGAACCCCTACACGAAGACAAGAATATCATCAGATCGGTTCTGGAGTCATCAGCAGCGAAGCTATTACTCCTGTGTTCTGTATGATCAAGGGCGCATTTTCCCTCATATGCGCCTCGACACTAAAGCCATTACTGGACTGCCCTGCTTAGAAGAAGCACTTGACTTCTTTCGTGATGCTGGTCTGCTCAGTTTTGTCACGGATAAAGAACACTGGAATGAAGAGCTATTGCTTCAATTCTATGCTACTCTGCACATTCGCGGCTACAACAGAGATATCAAGACATGGATTCTAGAGTGGATGACAGGAAGTGTTCATCATGAAGCCAAAGCTCTCGACGTCATTGAGCTTACTGGCCTATCCACTCCCGGAGAACTCTATGAACCTGGTTGTCAAAATCACCACAATGCTTTGGAAAGCATCTTCCATAAGCCTGAACCCAATATGAGTCAGATGTTGAGCATGATGAAGCCTTTGCCACGTGATGCTGAATATCCAACAGAGTTCTTTGTTGAAGACCTTGAGTATCTGCCACGCACCATATATCACATCATCAGGAGAACTCTATGGCCTATCAAAGGACATTCATCAGCGGCAAAGCTTGAAGGAGCTATGAAGACTTTGGTCTTCTAGATTCTCAATGGCATCAGCTTCAATGTGCAAGACTTCTTCATCAGGCAACTGGCTGCATCTGGATCTGATATGTTTGGTCTGAAGTTTTATGCTCCATGGGTCATGCGCCTCATCAAGCGACACTCATCTGTCAACTATCAACCTTCTGCTCGCAATCATGTGATTTTTCTACCAGAGGTTGATATGTCAGTTGAAGCTATATACCCTGAACCTGCCAAGAAGCCTCTTTGTCTTCAGAATGCCGAGCACCAAAGCTTCACCCAACCCATTGAAGGTGTTCAAGCAGCAACACAAATCTATCCATTGGCTGGAAATACTCGTCTGCCTCATCGAGCACCTACTGAAGTCACTGAAAGCACCATTGCCCAAAGGCCTCGGAAGCGTTCTCGTGTTCTCAATGACCGAGAACTTCTTGTGGCCCTTCATCAGAAACAGGATACACATCACTTTTGGCTCAAAAGGCAGATGCAAAGCCTCTTGGTGGATGTCAATCGCATTCGTAACCTTGCCACCAAGAATGCCTTTGTTGCTCATGAAACTTGCCGGCGATCATGGAAGAGCCTGACCCTGCTTAGTGCTGAAGCAGATCTTCAAGACGATGGCTTCAATGAACGATTCCAGTTTGACTCCACTCCTCCACGGACTGTTGTCCTACGTCGTACTCCATCTCTTGAAGACTCTGAACATTCTTCCTCCGCGGCAACTATCAATGCCAGAGTGATCGATGACGAAGATGATGCTACTTCACCACCTCCTACTTCTGCATGCATCGACACTGCACCAAGTTCGTCTACACCGCCAAACGACAACGACAACCCTGCTGCTTCAACTACTCCTCATGTGGACGAGTAGATGCTCTATGTCTTCAAACCTTTTTGGTCATTACTGACAAAAGGGGGAGAAGCGTATGAGTTTGATAGTCTTCAAGCGGGTTCAATGCGAATGGCTTCAAGAGCCACAACACATTCTTTGACAGCTCGAAGAACCCCTACACGAAGCCAAGAATATCATCAGATCGGTTCTGGAGTCATCAGCAGCGAAGCTATTACTCCTGTGTTCTGTATGATCAAGGGCGCATTTTCCCTCATATGCGCCTCGACACTGAAGCCATTGCTGGACTGTCGTGCTTAGAAGAAACACTTGATTGTTTTCGTGATGCTGGTCTGCTCAACTTTGTCACAGACAAAGAACATTGGAATGAAGAGCTATTGCTTCAATTCTATGCTACCCTCCACATTCGCGGCTACAATAGAGATATCAAGACCTGGGTTCTTGAGTGGATGACAGGAAATGTTCATCATGAAGCCAAAGCTCTTGACATCATTGAGCTTACAGGCCTATCCACTCCCGGAGATCTATATGAACCTGGTTGTCAAAAACACCGCAATGCACTGGAAAGCATCTTCCATAAGCCTGAACCCAATATGAGCCAGATGTTGAGCATGATGAAGCCTTTGCCACGTGATGCTGAATATCCAAAAGAGTTCTTTGTTGATGACCTTGAGTAT
Organism: Triticum aestivum; assembly: GCF_018294505.1. Classification (NCBI taxonomy): domain Eukaryota; kingdom Viridiplantae; phylum Streptophyta; class Magnoliopsida; order Poales; family Poaceae; genus Triticum; species Triticum aestivum. Next base: position 713,772,147 of record NC_057813.1, on the reverse strand, counting down.
CTGCCGCGCACTATATATCATATCATCAGGCGGACTCTATGGCCGATCAAAGGACATTCATCAGCTGCAAAACTTGACGGAGCCATGAAGACATTGGTTTTTACATCCTCAATGGCATCAGCTTCAATGCACATGATTTCTTCATCAGGCAACTGGCTGCATTTGGATCTGACCTTTTCGGACTGAAGTTCTATGCCCCATGGGTCATGCGCCTCATCAAGCAACACTCTGCTGTCAACTATCAACCGTCTGCTCGCAATCATGTGATCTTCCTACCAGAGGTTGATATGCAGTTGAAGCCATATACCCAGAACCTGCCAAGAAGCCTCTTTGTCTTCAGAATGCTGAACATCAAAGCTTCACTCAGCCTATGGAAGGAGTTCAAGCTGTCACGCGTGTCTATCCGATGGCTGGGGATACTCGTCTGCCTCATCATGCACCAACTGAAGCTACTGAGAGCACAATTGCTCAAAGGCCTAGGAAGTGCTCTCGGGTCCTCAATGACCGAGAACTTCTTGTGGCCCTACATCAAAAGCAAGATAAGCATCATTTTTGGCTGAAGCGTCAGATGCAAAAAGCCTAACCTTGCCACCAAGAATGCATTTGTCACTCACGAAACTTGTCGGCGTTCATGGAAGAGTTTGACCCTACTCACTGCTGAAGCTGATCTTCAAGACGATGGCTTCACTGAAAGATTCAATTTTGACTCCACTCCTCCACGGAATGCTGTCCTACGAAGAACTCCATCTCTTGAAGACTCTGACTATTCCTCCTCCACGGCAACTGTCAACGCCAATGTGATCGATGATGAAGACGATGCTACTTCTCCACCCCCTACTTCTGCACGCATCGACACTGCACCAAGTTCGTCTGCACCGCCAAACGACAACGACAACCCTGCTGCTTCAACTACTCCTCATGAGGACGAGTAGATGCTCTATGTCTTCAAACCTTTTTGGTCATTACTGACAAAAGGGGGAGAAGCGTATGAGTTTGATAGTCTTCAAGCGGGTTCATAAGGGCGGTTGCTTTATATTTTGCCTAGTGTTTACAACTCTTGCTTTTGATACATTTCGTTCTTTGAGTTGTAACACTTAAACTTGATGGTCGTCTGCCACTTATTTGCGTTTCCACGTTTGATGATAACTTCCGCACTTAGATCATTCTGCAGACGTCCATTTTTCATTATGCATGTCATTCACTTAGCTATATCATTTCATGCATGATGAATTATCCTCATAAGTTGAAGTGGATCTCCACAAGTACAACCTGCCATGTGCATTTGCATTCCAAAAGCAAATTATTTATATGCACATCTTCATGGGGAGCCCTTTCCACTTATGAAGACAATGCACTATCCTTTACAATTTCACATACTTCTTTCCCGTTGAAAACTTCAACCAGTTTGTCATCAATCACCAAAAAGGGGGAGATTGTAAGTGCATCTAGTGCCACCCCTAGTTGGTTTTGGAGTATTGACGACAAAGTTGGTTGAGGGACTAATGCGTTTGTGAGAATTGCAGGATAATGCAGATAGTGTCCCTCATTGATTCGGTTTACCTACCAGAGATGACCCCTAAAAATGTATGAAGACATTGAAGACAATGGTGGTGTGTGAAGAGGTCCACATTGAAGACTATGACTTAAGACATTGAGTGAAGACTATGGAGCGCGAAGACTGAGTTGTTTCGTTGTTTCCTTTTCTTCTGTGTTGAGTCATAGGAACCACCGTACTGTTAAGTGGGGTCCAAGTGAACTATGTCAGAGTGACTGAAGTGATGCTCAACCCAAATCCTATGTCTTCGAGCGAAGACAATGAGAGCAAATCTTATCCAGAGCTGGATGAGTCAGCTTTGCTTGTAGCCCAAGTAAAGTTGCCGTGTGTGTTTGAAATCTGACCGTTGGAACACGTGTCAGTTCCTTAGTGACCCAGGGTCATTTCGGACATATCAGGTCGGGTTGCCTTGTGGCTATAAATAGCCCACCCCCTACACCATAAATTGGTGGCTGCTCAGAGTTAGTTTACGGCTTTTGTTGTTTTGAGAGCAACCCACCTCGAAGCCTTTGAGAGAGAAATCCTTGCGAGGATAAAGCCCAAACACCCAAAGCCAAAGAGTGTTAGGCATCACTGAAGTCTTTCTGTCTATGTGACCTGAAGACTTATTACACTTGAGGATTGTGCATCCTCCAGCCGATTAGGCGTCGCGTTCTGAGCATCCAAGAGTCATTCTGGATTGCCGGGTGAACGAAGTCTGTGAAGGTTCGGAAGTCTACCTTGAAGACTTACCAGAGTGATTGGGCGAGGATTGTGTGTCCTTAGCTCAAGGGGAATAAGGTGAAGACACGGTCTTCTGAGTTGAATCTCAGCCTCCCTAACCAGACGTACAGTTGTCACAGCAACTGGAACTGGTCCAACAAATTCTGTGTCTTCAACAAGTGACTGGTTCTATCCCTTCCCTCCTTTACTTTGAGTTTGTCTTCGTGAAGTCACTGCTTATCTGTTTTATCTGTTCGACTTCATTGCTTGACTACTATTGTTGATTGGCTTCATACTATCTTCCATCCCGATCCTTACTACCTAGCTGCTATTAGTCTTCGTACGTTACCACTATTGCATACTTGACTATGGCTTGCTTTGTGTAGTTTATCTTCCGCTGCATATCAATTAGGTCATTTCTATTGTTTGTCTTCGAAACTTCCATGTTTTGAAGACTTTGATAAAAATCGTCTATTCACCCCCCCTCTAGTCGATAACTAGCACTTTCACATGTGTTTATTAGCGAGCGTCACATGACACGGGGAGTACCATGCAATGTACACCAGACGATAATTCTTGGTCTGGCGGGCGGAGCCAGGATTTCGGTATAGGGGGGCGGGGCAAGTTGAGTTCATAGAAAAACTGTCTAGAGCGAAAAAAATAAATACCATTCTACTATAATAAAAATGTGCCACTTTGAGGCTATAAAACTATGGATACATTTGAATTAGTTTCAATTTAGCTCTACCATTATCAATAAGATGAAAAAAATTGCGATTTCATCCCAGGAAAACCTAGCTACTAATTTTCTTCCATGTAGGTTATAAAGAAGTTGTCCCCTCTTTGGCGACACTTAGTATTTCAAACCATGGAGTGTTTGAGGGAGCTTTCTATATTCAAAACTGCCAAATTGGAAGTTTCAGAAATAACATCACAACACAAACAAAAGAACTAAATCTGATGTATAATTTTGATATTCCCTCCATTCCTCTATGTAATGCGCATTATTTTTCTGAAAAAGTTCCACAATGTAGTGCGCGATTGGCGTTTTGGACGGAATTTACCCTCGCTGGGCTGGAATTGTGTGGCTGAGAAAGCGTGGGTCGCTGAGCACATGCATGTGGACATGCTCAGTGGAGGGTAGCAGAGTCCAAAGTACACATGCCAGCTCATTCATTGGTATTGCAGCCAGATGAAATGCGCACTACATACAGGAACAGAGGGAGTACATAAAAGAACTCTAATCTGATGTATAATTTTGACAGGTACAAGAACTAAAATCGCTTATAGAATTACCATCCCAACACAAGAATTGAGAGAGACCAATACAGTAATCACTAGTATTGCTGCTAACCTGGTCGAATTATTTGGCCGGACCGAAGAATTGACGAGGGCAGCCTGAGGACATAGCTCGTCGTCCCATCGAGGCACATGCGGTTTCAATCTGATCGCAGGCAGGGAGGGGGGAGGCGGCAGCGGCGCAGGGAGGGCAGTGGCGCAGCGCTAATCACACACCTGAAAGAGGAAAAAGCCTAATTACGCATGGGACTGGGAGACTGACCGGAGGAAGCAATCTGTCCACGTGTGGGCTGTCTCATGGGCTTTTTCTTCTTTGTTTTTTTTTCGAAAGTACGCCAATGGCGTACCATATTTATATAGAAGGAAGCAAAGTATATACAAGAGACCGACGAACAATGCGAACATTAGTCGCCAGCACACCCACACCGAAAAACAACCAAAAGCTAACTCCTCACGAATCTATCTAGGCCACCCACACCAAACCTAGCGCTCGACCAATCCCGAATGTCGCCGAGAATCGCCATTGCGAGCTCTCTCGGGCCCACCACCTGCTCCGGCCGGTTGAAGACGTGCGCGTTTCTTTGCTTCCAAATGGCCCACAACGCTCCAATGACCAGCGAGTCGAAGCCTCGCTTCACTTTTCCATGGAATCCTCTCCTAGTCTTGAGCCACCACTCCTCTAGTGTCTCCTGACCGTCCGGAATACCGACTTGAACCTGCAAAGTGTCGAAACATGTGTGCCAGACTTCTCTCGCATATGGGCATTGCACCAACATGTGCTCGACGTTATCTTCCTGTTGCAAGCAAATGTAGCAAGCCGAAGGCTCATCTTGCAGACCATGACGAGCTCTCCTATCAGAGGTCCACAATCTGTGTTGCACCGCGAGCCAGGTAAAAATCTTGTACTTAAGCGGGGCCCAACTTCGCCAAATGGCCGGTGCCATGGGGAAGCGGATTCCTCCCTGGCAGAGTTGCGCATACGTGGATCTCGCGGTGTAAGCTCCTGAAGGATCGTGTGGCCATCTGAATTCGTCCTCGCTTTGTAAGTCTCTTTGAACCGTGGCAATCGCGTGCCTCAGGTGCACCATCTGAAGCAGCCCCGTGAAGGAGAATTGGGACTGGGTGTCGCTGGTCCATCTCTCCCCCAGCATCGCCTGAGCCACTGTCCTGGAGTTCCTGGTCCTCGTATCCACGCCCTCCCAGACGAGAGGGGCGATGTCTCCGACCGAGAAGCCATGAATCCATCTGTCTCTCCAGAACAATACTTTGTCACCTTTCCCGACTTCGATCTTTACAAGACTATCAAACACTTGTCTGGCCTCGTCGTCCACCAGCAGATGCAATCCTTGCCAAGGCCTGCGGGGGTCAGTCCGCCTAAGCCACTCCCAGCGCACTCTAAGCGCGATCGCCTGCAAGCTCAGATTCTTCAC
>NC_057813.1:713760715-713766848 GCF_018294505.1 Triticum aestivum | reverse complement strand
GGGGGCAGGCCCCTGCTCGCCCTCCCTTTGGCTCCACCACTGTAACAACTCGACTTCATTCTTGTAACATAACTCAACTGGGTATTTCCGGCTCATCCAGTGCCTATACAACTCAACCCAAATCTCAGCAATCTCTTCTAGTGCCTATAGAACTCAACTCGGATCTTAGCTATCTCTTCTTCCTTTGTTGTACCATTACCACAAGATTGGCGACGAATGTCTTGCTTGAGTTAGACCCCTAAAAAAAGTAGATACACCTTTGACGTGTTTGCCGATCGGCCGTTGGCTCGGTAGCACTTCATGGCAGCCTTCCCTTTTTAGTATATTTTTGTCCTAATCAAATAGATTAGAAAATATTTTGTCCTCATAATAAGAAAAGGACAAAGATCATACTACATGTTTAAACAAAATTGGAAAAGCACACATGCGAACAACTGTGAACGCATTTAATTTTTCTAGAAAAGTCATAACTTTTGAACGAACATCAAAATTAAGATCCGCTTTCACAGTTAAAATCCTCGCGATGTGCTCTTCGAAACTATATCCCACATGAGTATGTCTCGTCAAACTTCTTTCTGTGCAATTTTGTCTCTATTTTGTGCAACTGCCCAAATTGTTGATGTACAACTACCTAATAGTCCATGTGCGACTTTCTCTCTATCCATGGATGTGCAGTTTTCATTGACAGCACCTCACCCCAAACTACCCACTATCAAGTGAGATGTGCAATTTTGTCTAATGTCCCAGTCAACTTCTTAGTAGTCGATGTGCAACTTCTTCCCTATAGTTAGAAGTGCGGTTTTTACTGTTTGCCACCATGGTCAACTGCCAAGCAGTGGATGTGCAACTTTGAAAATTGTCCCAACCAACTACCTAATGGTCGATGTGCAACTTTTCGCCGTTCCCGTGGGTGTGTACTTTTCATTGCTTGCACCCCTTCCCACCCAACCCCTAGTGAGATGTGCATCTTTAGGGTCTCACTATAGACAAGTTTTCTCTACCCTCATGGTCTTATGGATGTGCAGTTTTTCACCATCCAAAAATCCATGTAGGTGTGATGTGCAACTTTATCTGCTGCCCCAGCCAACTGCCGCGTAGATTATGTGCAACTTCGCTTATTGCCCCCGCCAACTAAAACTAAATATCCACAAGTATGGACGGGAAGGAGTTGCCATTGACTACTATAAAGTTAGCTAAAATAATAGAGTAACTTGCACATATAGCTGAAAGGTAGGTGGGGCATGATACGACAACAATGAGAACCTATATCATCCATGAATAGGGAACGGGAGGGTTGCACATCGACTACTAGGTAGTTCACCGGGTAGTAGACTAGTTGCACATCACTAAAAAATGATTGTCATGGTTGCTAGGTTGCAAATCTCATATGAATTTTGATCATGTAGCTTTACAAAATAGTTTTGAAAGAAGTTACACCATGATGTACTAAAATTGCACGGATCTGAATTCCGACGCAAGGTTTGAAAGATATGACTTTTTGAAAATTTGTAATATGCACATCCAACATACATGGAATTAAATGCGCTGACCTTCTCATGTGACCATTATTAGTACATGTCATGTTATGAATAAAAACAAAATTTAGACCACAAAACTGCATGCATACTCGTGTGAGAGCCGGCCGCTCGGTTTTACCAAAGGGCACTACTCTGTGCCGGCACACCGGCCCAAATTTGGGCCGGTCGGCCCGCAGCCGTCCGATACGCCGGATAAGAACCGTTCGATTACAGTCTAATTTTCATCGCCGTTCACCTCTCGCCCGCAAAGAACAAAAAAAAGTCAACCAACAGCGCGCGATGCCCCGGGCCTCGAAGAACTGCCCGCACGTTCTCCGGCCGTCTGCCCTCGTCGCCGGTCACCCGCTCGCCGTTGCTGCCCTCGTCGCCGGTCGCCGTTGTCGCTGTCGGTCGCCGTCGCCGGCTTCGTGTATGCAGCAACCTGCTCCGGCGGTTGCAACTCCCCATGGCGACGGTCACAGCTCCGGTGCGGCGACGCAGCTCCGATGCAGCCGGCCATCCTCGTCGCCGGTTGCAGCCTCAAAATGGCACAGCCGCGTCGCTTACAAACCAAAATAGTGGTCATAGCAAATACCAATGCCGATTCCAGCAAAACAAACACACCATGGAAGCAAAAAAAGAAAATGGGGCATCGGTTGCAGGAAAAAGCTCGCACAGAGGTGGAACCAAAAACATGAAACACCGGTTCCAGCAAAAGACACTGGTTGTAGCAAAATCAAGACGCCGGCAGCAAAAAAATGGGTTGCTTCCAGCAAAATCCGAAGACTGTAGTAGCACAAAATGGGGTTGGTTGTAGCAAAAAACAAACTGGTTGCAGCACCACCATCGGCCCGCGGTCACCATCATCGGGCCGTGGTCACCACCACCGTGGGATGGCCCCCATTGGTTGCGGCAAATCCCGTCGCCGGTGGTAGCTTTTCCCGATGCCGGTTGTAGCAAAATCGCAGCACCGAGTCGCCGCCACAATTTCACCGACGCCCCCCTTGTAACAAATTTGGTCGTCGGTTGCAGCATGGCGGTCACTGGTTGTAGCACGGCCTTGCAGCGGCGGAGCTGTGAGTACGCCATGACCGTGGCCGGAGGAGGACGAGAGGGTAGGTGGTGGACGACCATGGCGCCCGAAGGAGCTCGCCGGTGTCGACCTCCTGTTCATGCTACAAGGAATCTGCCCCGAGGAGCTCGCCGGTGACGACATGGCGCCCGCGCAAGGAGCTCGCCGGTGATGACCATGGCGCCCGCACAAGGAGCTCGCCAGCGTCGCACGAGATTAGGAATAGAAGAGAGAAGGTATGAGCAAGCTTGTGTTTTTTAGGCTGGGGGAATGAATGGACGCGCCGCACATAAGCATTTACCTAAACCAAATAGTGCGTACGCACTTTTGAGATTTCAAGGATACACTTCTGCCGTGCAATCCCATGTTGTATTTCTAGCACGTTCAATAGAGTGGTCAATTGCACAATGCACTCGCGCGTGCATATGAGCGTGGTATCCTAACCTTAGAGAAAATGACAATTCCATATGTTTCACCTTGGAGAAGGCGCGACGGAGCACGTGACAGAGATGTCTCACCATTGATAGAAAGCAGAAATAAGAAGACAACAAATGTTCTTTTCTACGGGCAAATATAACACCATCAGTTTGACAGTACAAGGTTACTCTGGAACCAGGGCACAACAGGGATGCTGAAACAGCATGCGTAGAAGCATCGGAAAGCGGCTGACGAATTCTAGGCCATGCATAATCTAGTCCATCCTGCCCTTGAGCACCCGCTCTTGAACTTCGGTCGGTGTCCTGCAAACCCAAAGGACAAGACGTCAAGGAACTAGATCAAAAAAGTTGGTTAACGGTAGTGGTCAAATGGCTTAAGCGTGGATGCAATACAGCTTCAAGCTTTCTATCCATGCATTCTTTATTGTTTCCTTCGTACTGATTTATTTCCAGGCAAGGTGGGTGCCCCATCAACAATACAAGGGTCAAATTATGAGCCGGTAACAGAGGTGAGTAGTGAACTTACACAATTAGAACATAGCCTCCCCACCCACTGAGGCAATCGCGATCAACTGAAGACAACAGGGCTTGTGATATGGTCTCGAAGAGTTCCTCGGGTTCCTTTTGCCATGGAAAAAAAGATGGTGTCAGGCAACTTGTATCACAAAATGACAAAATAATGGCAGTAGAAGAGTTTGCAGCCTAAAGCACAAATCAATGATCGCCAATGAGGCTGTATAAAATATGGTAGGCCCACAAGAGAAATGTGAATTTGATGCGTCTCATGATTTCATCTCACAAGAACTAAGTAAATAAAGCCTCATTGGCAATACAAATGCGTACCATGTTGGGTTTGTACATGGATTCACAAGCACCATATAGGGACTCTGATGCTGTCCCTGAGACAACAAAATCCTTAGCAAGTTCCCTGGACATGAATAAATAGGTACAGTTAGCTCACAAGATGACTAGATGAGAGCGGGAGGCATAATGAGATCTACAAACCACATATAGATAACCAACGAAAAGCATAATTAGGTGTTGTGCTTCTATATGAAACTATGTAAGTGCTAAGGTCTTGTTTCAGAATGGAGTGAGAAATGAAAATGATTGCCAGTTTCAGAAAAGAAACAGTTGAAGGGAGTTAACCAATGCCCAGCATACCAATTATATGGGACAAAGAGATTGTGTCAATTGTGTGCAAGTGTATTTATTGGTTGGTGGGTCAAATGAGCAACATTCTGGGTAGTGATATGCTCTCCCAAAAAAAATCCTAAATATCTTTAGCCATATTGCTATTAATGTGGGTTATACAAATCAAATCCTCAATGTGCTTTAAAATTCAGGTTTTTCACTTCGGCCATGGAAGCAAAACCAACTCCTGTCATGAGCAGTCATATATGAGCCAACTTGTTGATGATTTACTGGTTTTTCAAAATCAGGTCAATTTTGGCTTAGTTGGCGGGCCTATATATAATTTTAAAAATCGTGAAGGGAACTTACCCTTACCCCCTGAACCAAAGCAGGCATAGTACTCAACAGAATAAACAGTAGCAATGCCAATGAGAAGCAGATAATCAACCAGAATACCATGTGTATGAAATACATGAAAAAAATGTGCAGAAGGCAAAAACGCACACACAAAAAAACTGATACCTACTTTGCACCAATGCAGTCCATGGTACAAATAAATGGCTCGTCGTCCTGTCCAAGTCCAGCAATAATTGGCTGGCAGAAGTACGGCCCAAATCTGGTGTTTCATTAGCACACAAAAGTTAGATTAACCTCTCTCTGTTATCAAATCACATATAATGAAGACACACAGTTTAGCATAGATAGGACAGAGGTCAATATTACTCCCTCCGTCCAAAAATAAGTGTCTCAACTTTAGTACAATTATGTATTGAAGTTAGTACAAAGTTGAGACACTTATTTTGGGACGGAGGGTGTAATATACAAAGGCTAAAGACTTGAGTACCTTACTGCGTAGGTAGAAACATTAAAGAATCAAGCTTATCAATCAGAAATTGTGGTTCATATCTAACACAATTGGCCAGCTAATTACCAGGACTTCACTGTTGACCTATGGTTCTAGTTCCAGAAGTGTTCAGTTTTACTTTATAAGCTATCTATGAATTTTATTGATGCTCAGCTAACTTCCTACTCATGGATGTAACTCTTTTGAAGTACTACACTGTCCAATAGGTCACAACACTGCAAAATACTGGATAGTACTTTTGAGCAAATTAACAAGCAATAAAACTGTGAAAATTAATATATTTCTTGCACTAAATGGATCACTCGATAATCAAGGTAATGGCACCTGCTTTGCAGCTTTGTTCTCGCTTCTTAGTATACGCCTATATGTTTATCCAAGTCGTAAATATTAGGCAAACCATAACGTTATGGTGATGGTACTTATTGCAAATGTCTATACTGAATCATAAAAGTAGCGGCCTCTAATCACTATTCAGTTTGTATAACAAAGGTCTTAAGCCACCTAAGAATAAATGAAGCCTGGAACAGATTGTTACACCTATATACGTATAACATTAGACAGTTAACATGGCCTAATTTGCACGTTTCAGCACAATACTAAACCCCAATTGGCCTTCAAATATATGTGCACATCATCCAGCTAACTACACTAGTTTCTCCGCACGTTGAACAATTCAATTCGGGCTGCAGTTGCATCAGTGTTAAAAAGCCCTCACCTCTTCTCGTAGAGCATGGAGGAGACGAGGCTGGCGAAGGTCTCGGGCTTCATGTCGCGCTCCTCCCGCAGCTGGTACAGCTTGTGCTTGAACACGAGCCGCTGGTACCTGCGCGCCGACGCCAACAAACAAACCCTAAGCAAGACAAATCGATCAGGGGCGAGAGGGCGGGGGGATCTGGTGAGGGGGGTGGCTCACAGCGTCTGGGCGTCGGAGGCGAGGCCGGAGAGGCCGATGTAGAGCTTGCCGTGGATCTTGAAGACCCGCTGGAAGTCGGTGGCGACGGTCTGCAGCTGCACGCCGAGGCGGCGGTCGCTGGCGATGGCGAAGCAGTTCTTCCCCACCATCGCCACCACCGCGGAGCCGTTGTACTCGAAGATCTGCGCGGGGGCG
>NC_057813.1:713759049-713760475 GCF_018294505.1 Triticum aestivum | reverse complement strand
CGCGGGGGGCGGGCCGTCAGACGGGCTGGGAACTCGAGATCTGCGGCGAGGGGGCGCGGGGGAGGTCAGGGGCACTCACCGACATGGCCGGCCGGAGTCGCGGGGTCGCCGGGGACGGGGGGCGCCGGGTTCGATTTGGGGAAGGAGGAGGGGAGGGGGTCGCCGCCGCTGCTGGTCGGGGGGAGTGGGCTTATGCGGCCGGGGTGGGCTTCTTGCGGAGCAAGATGAAGAAGAGCCGGTCGGTTCGGTGCCGCCGGACCGGAGCCCCGCTGCTGTTCGACTCGGGTGCGGCTTGTGATCGATGGACCGACCGAGTCTAACATGACACGAGACTGACTAACAACCGGGTTCAACACATAATCGCTTGGAAACCTAACGGCCTGACAAGAATCTCTTTCGATGGGGGTGTGAACGCCGCGTGGCGCCGCTCCGGCTCGCCAACCCAGGGCCAAGGTTCGGTTATTTTAAGCCAGATTGCGTCCTTCATCATTAGCCACATCCACTTCCTCCCTCTCTGCGCCACTAGCTAGCCCGAGCCCATCCACTTATCTTCCTCTCCGTCTCGCTCTACCCGTGCCATCTACCCCGCAATGACCCGGCAGAAGAAGACCACCTATGCTAGGCTAACGCCGAAGCGGCGTTTCCAGATGCTCGAGGAGATTCGGGTTACGGGCGCCGCTTGGATCGCAGCAGGCATGCCTTCGGACTCGCCGGAGCCGGAGGAGGAGGAGATAGAGGGGGGAGGAGCGGCCGGTGGTGGAGCAGCAGCCAAAGCCCATGGAGAGGTGGATCCGATAGAGGGGGACGTGATAGAGTTGGAGGAGGAGCCACAACCGGTTGCGGGCTTCGCCATGGAGGGTGCCACGGCGGAGTTCGAGCACACCCAAGCAGTGAAGATGGTGGAGCAGACCGCCATCCTGGAGTCCATCTAGGATGGACCTACGTGGAGGCCAGCCGACACTTCATCCGGCAAGAACAGGTAGAGACCGACGCGCTTTTCGCCAAACTGGAGGCGGAAGCCGACGCGACGCGAAGGAGCCGCATGAGCTGGATTTGCGGCTGTCGTCCATGTACCCGAAGCCGGGTCACGGATACCATGGACATCTCCAACAAGGAGTAGGGTAGGGCAATTTTAGTTGATCTGCGTAGTACATAGGTTTTTCTCTTTTCACTAGTAGAAAAAGGGTCAAACGTGAAGCACATTAGTGCCGGTTTGTAAAAAAACCAGCACTAATGTGATCAATAGTGCCGGTTCATGGCTGCGATCAATAGTACCGGTTCGTGTTGAGCCTTTAGTACCGGTTCGTGCCACGAACCGGTACTAAAGGGTTAGTGGCAGGCTGGCGTCAGGCCGGGTCCCCACGAGCCCCTTTAGTACCGGTTTGTGTTACCAACCGGTACTAAAGGTCTAACCTATAGTACCGGT
>NC_057813.1:713751879-713758729 GCF_018294505.1 Triticum aestivum | reverse complement strand
AAAGAAAATGATAAAAACTTCAAAAAATAAAATCCTTCGAGAGGTAGTTATATTAGTATATCTACTAGTTAGGAAAATTTGAAAACTTAAATTTGGACATGTTTTGCAAAAAGTATAGGGAAAATGTAAAACGGCTATAACTTTTGCATACGATGTCGGAAAAAAAACGTATAATATATCAAAAAATTCAGCACGAAAATCCGCATCCGATGGAGACCGCCTATGGCCTGTTTGGAATTTTTTAGAATCCTCAAATTCGAAAAGGAAAAAAAGATATGGTCAAATTTCAGTTTTTTAAAAAAAAAATTGGTTAAATTTGGTCAAACTACTTATTCAAGAAGTATTAATGTTACTACATAATTATTCAAGAATGTTAGTGTTACTAAATAATTATTTCAATTTTTTGAATTTTGGTCAAATCTGGTCAAACTGTGGTCAAACTATGGTCAAACTTATTCAAGAAATATTAGCGTTACTAAATAATTACTGTTTTTTAGAATAATAGTTTCAAACTCAAACGGTGAAATGTGTGACTTCATGCTCAAGCTAAACTCCTGAGGGTTAATAGGATTGACATCTTACTATTATCAGGAAAACAACAAGTGCAGACTCGGAAGCGAAGGAGAATAGAACCCGAAAGTTAAGCGTGCTCGGGCTAGAGTAGTGAGAGGGATGGGTGACCGGTCGGGAAGTTAGATGATTTGGAATGAGTGATCCACACTTGAGCAGTTAAGAGAGGTGATTAGAGACTAAATCATCAAATAATTCAGAAAAATTAAAAATCAGAAAAAAATTCAAATAAAAAATTTTCAAAAAAAACCTTTAGTACCGGTTGGTCCCCCCATACCAAGGCGCGAGCTCACGCCACGTGGTGGCACTTTAGCGCCGGTTCGTGCCGAACCGGTACTAAAGGGGGGGGCCTTTAGTGCCCACCCTTTAGTGCCGGTTATGGAACCGGCACTAAAGGCCCTTACGAACCGGCGCTAAAGCTTCATTTTCTACTAGTGTTTGCATGCTTTCTATGGATTTAAGGTTTCAAGTATGAGGTATTCGGATGCAGAGAGGGAAATTTTAGGGTTGCCCGATCACTGCTCGTGGACGCGTTTTCTCCGCGGGCGTTTGAGGACCTGGATTTGGTATCCGCGGTTGTAGATGCTCTAACCTCATCTTACTTGGCTTGAAGGGGTTTAAAGAGGATCAGATTACTTGTGAGTCAAAATACCCCCAATTCTCTCCAATCCCTTAGGGGGGAAATAATCGAACAAGCACTTGAATTTTTTTCCCTCCTCTAAAATTCTATACCGAGCAACCGGATCATAAGGTAGCTCATCTACACCAATTCCTCTCTAAATATAATGCCCTCGCAACATGTTTGGTTCGTGGGAATTAGAGATGGGGAATATGAGTTGAGGGGCAAGGAGATTAAAAGTCCACTAATTGATTAGAGGGAAGGGAAGTTTAAGTGGGAACGGGAATGGAACTTAAGGAAGCGAATTCCCACTATTTTCTTTCCACGGTGTACCCTGTTAATTTGTGGGCAGAGTTTTATCCACACTAATTCCCATCATATACCAAAATGGAATGGGAGTAAATATCTAGGATATCACCTTCAGCACACATGTGCGTCTGCACTCTTGTCCTCCCTTTCCGACCATTGGCCTCTGCTTTCTCGCCGATGACAGATGGCCACAACGGCCTAAAACCTTCAAATTTGATAACTTTTGGGCCACTATGCCCGGATTTAGTGAGGTGGTGAACAAGGTGTGTAATGAGCATCATGTGCACTCTGAGCCATATCACGTGTTGTCCCATAATCTAAGGAAGGTGGCTCTTAGGCTTTCTGAATGGAGTAGGGGCCTTTTCTGAGGCTAAAGTCCACCTTCAGGTTTCTCGAACACAGAAGTTGTTTATGCTCTGTATCTATTTAAGACCCGCCTCTACATTATGTGCACATTAGTTTTTTTTACTTGGGAGTACAAAATGAATGTTTCATGGACTTGTAATGCTCTGTTATCAATGATGATACACAACATGAATATGGAAGCACACCTAGCCGACTCAAGGTGTTAGAGAGCGGCAGAATCTCAGGCTCACGCATCCCAGTTGTGACTTACTCCCTCCGTTCTAAAATAAATGACTCAATTTTGTACGAACTTTAGTACAAAGTTAGTATAAAGCTGGTTCATCTATTTTGGAACGGAGGGAGTACTACTGAAACTACCACGGCGTAGGAGCATGCAGGATCCCGAGTCACTTTGCCATGGATGTTAGGATGATGTGTAGCATACCATACTGGGTTTTATTGAGGGGTAAAGACAGTGTTTGTTGAAATCGTGCCATACAACACAGAAAAGATGCTCTTTTTCTTCAGTGATTTTTTTGCTAGAACAGTTTGTCGAAGTTGATTGCTCTTGTTTTGCGAATAAAATTTGATTGATTTGTTAGAATAGCTAGCAAATTTGTCGAATGGTGCCTTTTTCACGGCTCCTGTTTGCAACCTCTTAAACATGGAGAAGCAGGTTTCTAGAATTTGTGCACATATTGATAGAAAATCTGATGCCCTCAAGTCTCAACTCAAATTTCAGAACATCCATATAAAACCTGGTAGTCTAAAATTTGATGAGAAATTCATGTTTGCGTGCAAGTTGCTACAGGCTGTAGGATATCATCTCTGTGCATCATGAAGAGCCACCCCTCCAAAACACTTCTGGTTCAATACACTTCCCTTAAACACATCAATGGAGGAGACCTCTCCATACCCCTTCATGATAAAGGGTATGATGGTCTCTATCAAAAGTACATCGTCCGCACCGGGCGCAATACGAGGCATGTGTATGTACCACCCTGGGCCGGCCCATTTTACACTTCCCCCCTCTTTTGTGAAACCTATTTGAATCGTCTGAGTGCCCGGCGTGATTTGAAACCACAGTAACCAAGTGGACTACTTTCTTATTCTACCTAATGACCTTCTTTTCTTCTTCTTTAAATATAACACTAACCAACGTGAGCCTGTTCAGCTTTCTTTTTTTGGTTTTTTTTTGTCTTCTTTTTCTTCTACTTTTTTCTTTTTTAAAAATTTGCAAACTGTTTATAAATCATGAACTTCTTCCTCAATCTATGATTTTTTTTTTTAAATTTGTGAACATTTTTCTTAAATTTATGAACTTTTTTTTCAGATCCATGAACTTTTTTCAAATCCATGAACTTTTTATTTCAAATCCACCAACTATTTCCAACTTTTAGGAACTTTTTGAAAGGCCTCTGTTTTTTCCAAATTAATGAACATTTGTTTTACAAAATTCATGGACATTTTTCAAATACACGAACACTTGTGCCGGCCCAACAGGCGCCCAACAGGAACAATGCGGTCACCTAGTTGGGCGAATGCCTAAGCTTTTTTCTTTTATATTTTTTTGGTTAATTCATTTCTCTCATTTTTGAACTTTATTATTCTTTTGAAAACTGTTCAAAAATTAAAAATATTGTTTGGAATACAAAAAAATGTTCTCATTTTCAAATATTGTTTACAATTTTTCAAAATGTTCTGGAATTTCAAATAATGTGCCTATTTTTTATTGTTTTGTTCACAGATTTAAGAAAATTTTGTGTTTCAAAAAAAGTTTATAATTTTTTTTAAAAAAATTACGTAGTTTGAAATTTGTGTTCAACATCAGTTGTTGGGAACTTGTTATGAAAAGGTGTTCAAGTTTGTAAAGTTTGCATACACAATTTGAAATTACAAAATTGTTGACAAATTCTGAGAACTGGTTAGGATATAATTTTTTTTTTTGTGTTGATTGATAACGACGGAAATTGCAAATAACAGAAGCATTCAAATTAGGAAAAACCACATGGCAGGTTTGAAAGAATTTTGACACCGTATGCATGTTGCGTCACGGCAGGCCATTTATCGGCCATTTTTCACCGAGAATACTCCAAAAAATGCAAGAATTGTCGAAAACTCAAACAACTTGGAATGATGCCTTGAATTGGTCATAGAAGCTAGTGGAAAAAATTGGGGCCATTTGGCGGATATCAAAAACTAAATGTTGTCGACGGACCCTTCTAACCTACCAGAACACCCTCTCTTGAACATGATCTAGTTTTCAACTCTCTTGAAATGACCCAGAATTTTGCAAGCAGGTGGGAATGCCCATGGTAGGCATCCATGTCAGGTTTGAACAATTTCTGACACCGTATGCAAGTTACGACACATCTGGCCATTTATCGAGTTTTATTTGACCGAGAAACTCCAGAAATGGATTTTGTTTCGAAAACCAAAACAATTTGGCATGCTGCCTTTAATTGGTCATAAAAGATCATAAAAAATTGGGGGCGTTTTAAGGATGGCGAGAAACAAGGTGCTCTCAGACGGAGCCTTCTGGTCTACCCAGACACCCTCCGTTAAACATGGTCTAGTTTTGGACATTCTTAAAATGACGCCAACTTTTGCAAGCAGGTGGGCATGCCATGGTAGGCATCCATGCCAAGTTTGAATGATTTCCATCATATGCAAGTTGCAACATGTCTGGCAATTTATCGGTCATTTTTCTATCGAGAAAACTCCAAAAAAATTTAAAAAAAAATTGTCAAAAACCAAAGCAACTTGGCATGGCGCCTTCAATTGGTCATATAAGCCCGTGGAGAAAATTTGGGGTCATTTGATGTATGTCAAAAAATGTGCTCTCGGACGAACCTTTCTGGCCTACCCACAAAACAACACATGGTCTACTTTTAAACATGCATGAAATAACCCGAACTTTTCCAATAGGTTTGCATGCCCATGGTATGGATCCATGTCAGGTTTGAACGAATTCCAACACTGTATGTAGGTTGCTTCATGTTTGGCCACTTTTCACCAGGAAACTCCAGAAAATGAAACAATTGTCGAAAACTCAAACAACTTGGAATTGTGCCTTGAATTAGTCACAGAAGCTGGTGGAAAAAAATTGGGTCCATTTGAAGGATGTCGAGAAAGAAAGTGCTCTCAAAGGTAGTCTTCTGGCCAACTGAAACACCTTCCGTTGAACATAGTCTATGTTTGGACATCCTTCAAATGACCCCAACTTTATTAAGGACAAGTGGGCATGCTCATGGTAGGCACCCATGTCAGGTTTGAACAATTTCGACCCTATGCATGTTGCGACGCATCCAATCATTTATCGGATTTTTTGACCGAGAAAAGTCCTAAAAAATGCAAAAAATGTCAAAAAAAATTTGACATGGGCCTTTAATTGATCATATAAACTCATGGAAATTTTTTGGGGTCATTTGATAGATGCTAAAAAAAGTGCTATCAAATAGAGCCTTCTGGCACCCGAACACCCTCCGTTGAATATGGTCTATTTTTGAACATGCATGAAATAACCCCAACTTTTCCAGTAGGTGGGCATGCCCTTCGTAGGCATCCATGTGGGGTTTAAAGAAATTCCAATATCGTATGCAAGTTGCATAACATCTAATCATTTATCGGGCTTTTTTACCGAGAAAACTCCAAAAAATGAAATAGTGTGCTCTCAAAGAGATCTTTCCTGCGTACCCGAACACCCAGCGTTGAACATGGTATTATTTTGGACATTCATAAAATGACCTAAAATTTTGCCAGCAAGTGGACATACCTATGGTAGGCGTCTGTGCAAGGTTTGAGGGGAAAGAATATTAAAAATAGGTACTTAAACAGTTGTTTTAATTTCATCCTTATTTCCCGCATGATAATGGAGTGGCCTAGTCGGGCGCTTTCCTGTGAAAAATATATTTAATTCGTTCTTTATTTCAAATCAATGATCTTTTTTCAATTTGTGAACCTTTTTCCCTCCTTGGAGCTGGAGGTGGGCATAAAAACCGACATACCAAAGACCGAACTGATACCAAACTTGAAAAAACACCAAATTTTTGGTTTTTTGTGTTGGTGTTGGAATTATCTGCCACATGTAGCGAATAGCGCGCGTGCGGCAGGAACGTCAAGCCCATGGGCAAGTTGATCACTTGTACAGACCGCTCTAGACGAGCGAACCAGCACCACTGCGTGCGGCGTGCGCCATGAGCAGGGCATCGGACGACACTTGTGTCGTCTGGAAGGCAGTGTGGGGGTGCCCTGCTTCCCCTAAGGTACGAGTTTTTGCATGGAGGGTCGCGACGAATTCTTTGGCCACACTTGAAAATAAATGCAAACGGACATTTAAGGTTTCTAACACATGTGCTTTATGTGGATTGGAATGCGAGGATACATAGCATGCCCTCTACAGATGCCCACTGGCCAGGCGTCTTTGGACGGAGATGGCGCGAATCTGGAGCATGCCCAAGGTAGAGACCGTCGTCAACACCGGACCGGAGTGGATCTCCACCTGCTGGACCGTTGTACGGATGAGGAGAGGCTTCCTGTGATCATGACGCTTTTGCGTAACTGGTACGTGCGGAACGAGGTGTTTCATCACAAACCAGCCCCGCCAATTGAAGCCTCGATCAGATTTTTATCCGGCTACATCAACACATTGTTGTACATTCAGCAGCACCACTCTGATGATGTTGCAAATGGGAAGAAAGTCATCACCTATGGAGGACGGAGGAATAGTAACCTACAGTATGGAATATCAAACACTTGAATGCTGCCGCTGTTGCGTTGGAGCAAGCCTCCACCTGGTTGGGTCAAGTTGAATGTATACGGGTCTTGGAAAGAGGAGGAGGGCACATGAGCTGTCGGCATGGTCCTTCGAGACTACACAGGTTCCATAATTTTTTCTTCTTGTCGCTTCATCCAGCGGTGCACAAGCACCCTCGAGGCTGAGATGACAGCTCTCATGGAGGGAGTGGACCTGGCCCTCGAGTGGAGTCCGGACAGGCTGATCGTTGA
>NC_057813.1:713743291-713751488 GCF_018294505.1 Triticum aestivum | reverse complement strand
CTCATGCGGATGGGCGCGGCGGCGGTTGCCGCGGCAGGGCTAGGTACGGTGGCTCGGTGGTCAGATCTGGATCTGGAGGGAGCGGTTGGCTACTCCGGTGACCTCGGCCTGGTCCGCGAGGTCCAGCTCGCTCGAATCTGAGGTGGCTCTCCAGCCGGCTCTGGCCCGTAGCCGCGGCTGGGAGGATGGGGGAGGGAAGGAGGCGGTCGTTGTGTGGCTCGTGGAGGTGGTTGGGGTGCTGGTCGGCGGGGATGGGTTCCTGTTCAGTCGACGTTGGCGTGGAACTCAGATGGCTTTCTTTGAGGGCTGGAGGTGGAAGTGTTCCCGTGGCTGGAGGTGGCGATGGTGGGGTGTGGTGGGCGGTGAGGGCTTGGGTGCGGGCAGCAGCTCACACTGACCTGACTCTGGCTGTGCAGGTGCTCGAGGTGAGTGTCTATATCATCGGAGCCTTGTGCCCGTCCTAGCGGGGACGCTCGCCATGGACTGACAGAAGGGTGGGGAGGTCTCGAGCTGCTGGACTCGGCAACCTTGTTCGACGGTGATGTCTGTGATGGGATGCTTCAGGCGAAAGCCTTGTGTCGACCTTGTCGGCAACGATGATGGCGCCGCCTTCGGGCGTCGTTTCCCTTCATGAAGGCATCATCGAGAAGCTACTGTTGTCTGCTCATTCGTTTGTCTCAGACGAAAGCCTCAGATCCATATCTGGATCGGACGACGGCTACATCTTGATGTCGTTTCTCCCCCTTGGGGGCGTTGTTTTGGGGCCACGAACCGCTGTTGGTCACTTGATGTCTAGGTTGAAGTGCTTGTTGGGTTGCTGGAGTGTAGGGTGGTGGCGGTGGAAGTGATCTATGGCGGCGACAATTCCTTGGTCATTCTGGCGCTGAGGGTTGACCTATCTCCTGGGCCTCGTGGCGACAGTGAGGTCTCGGAGTTTGGTGCCCTTCGACGCCGCCTGAGGTTGGGTTACCTCGCATAGTGTTCTGGTTCTCTCTATTTGTGATGGTGGCCATGGTGTGGCTCAGAGGAGGTGCAGACCGTCTCGGCAGATCATTGCCCTTCGGCACGGTCTGCGATTCTCTCTATCGCGTCGTGGCTAGGCAGTGGGAAGCCTTTCGATGGCAGCTGCGATGCTCCTAGTTCTTCAAGGTGCAGAGTGATCGCAGGGCAGCAGGCAGTTCTTCCTCTACGTCTTCTCGGTGTTCAATCTCCTTTCAACAGATCCAACAATATTAGTCCCTGCTCTTCTCGGTCTGCCTAGTGGTCATGGGTGCTGAGCTCTTGGTATTGGCTGCTTGTCGTAGTTCATTTCTGGTTCTCCTCTGTTGTTCCTTGTTCCTTCCGCGCGTGCATGTGTGTGTGTGTGTGTGTTGGGTGCTGATTCTCCTATGATGTTCCTTGTTCATTCTTGTGTGTGTTGGGTGCTACTTGTTGTAGCTGTTGTGTTGTATCTCAGTCTTTTTATGATAATGAAAATGGTTCAGGCCGGCATAAGCCCGCCGTAGCACCGTCAAAAAAAAATAGAGATGTGCATGATCATGGATACTGAAGCCAATAGGTCCCCAGTTGCAGCCATGGTTGGGGATATTAGGCAGCTCCTAGCTAGCCGTCCGCATAAAATCATGTTAATCAAGCGAGAACAGAACAAAGTTAGCCATGCTCTCGCCCAAGAGAGAAGTGCATATTTCAACCCCGAACTCTTGCCCTAGTCTAATTTACAACCCTGAACTTCAATACCGTCTAAATTACAACCCTCAAGTCTCAAAACCGGTCAGGATTCAACCCTCCCCTCCCTGTTGACCGGTTTTGAGCTGGGGTGACCAGTTTTGACTAGTCAACAGGTCCAATCAGCATGCCACATCAGATTGTTTTTCAAAATTTCAAGAAAAAGTAAGTAAAATTCTGTAAGATCGGGAAGAAAATATAAACAAGCAAAATTCCAAAAACAATATTCAAGAAAAAAGATAGGGAAACTAAAAAAAGTTTTTTTGCTTTTTTGTTTTTTCTAGAAATAATTTTTTCGGGAATTTGAGTTTTTGGGTTTTTTCTGGATTTTTTTTGGAAATTCGTTTTTTTATTTTCCATGTTTTTTGGAAATTGGATTTCTTATTTCTTTTCCTGAATTTTCTTCAATTTTATAGATTGTTTCCTTGGAAATTTTGCTGACGTGGCATGCTGACTAGACCTATTGACTAGTCAAAACCGGTCAACCAGGTCAAAATCGGTCAACAGAGAGGGGAGGATTGAATCCTAGCCAGTTTTGAGAGTTGGGAGATGTAGTTTAGACGGTATTGGACACTAGTAGAAAAAGGACCTAATATGAGACACATTAGTGTCGGTTTGATTTTGAGCCAGCACTAATGTGTCCAATAGTGCCGGTTCCAACGGCTAGCCGACCGTTCTCATTAGTACCGGTTCGTGGCGAACCTCTAGTACCGGTTTGTGCCACGAACCGGTACTAAAGAGAGTGGTGGCAGGGTGTTGTCAGTCTGGGGCCCCTCCAGCACCTTTAGTACCGGTTCGTGGCACGAACCTGTACTAAAGGTCGACCTACATAAACCCTTTGTCCACCCGAGCCACTCTGTTCTTCCCCTTTCCCCTCACTTCCTCTGTTCTTCCCCTCTCTTCCTCGAGCTCCTCACAAAATTTTCCCAAAATTTGTCAAGATTCGAAGGCCCCCATCCATTCAAATGATCACAAAGGTTAGCAACTTTGTCCTTTCAACTCTCATTGCTAGATTAGCTCTTGCAATGCTTTGTATAGTGATTAATTTGGGAGGAATTATATTTGCTAGTATTTGATTTATATGCAATTTGAGGTCAAAAATAACACTTACTTTGCATATGTAGGTGTGGTTTACTTAGTGCCTTCTAAATCTTCGCCGTAACCACCGTCGATCGCCCGCACCGTCCCGTCGCCGGCACCACCTTGTGGTGAGGCTCTTGTTCATGAATGTTTTACATTACCAAATTGATGTTTGTGTGATTTGGATATATAGTTACTCGTATAATTATCTTACCCATACGTTGTTTGTTATACATAGTGCCATCGTTTTGATATCCATCCCCGTCGGCCCTCGTCCTTGTTATGATTCGGATGTGGTATATTCTCATTTAAAACTAGTTGTTGCATTTCGTGTTTATGACAAATTATGCCCATCAAGTTGACAAAGATATTTTTATCTAGGAGGTATGTGAACCGGAAATTCCAACCGACCCTATTGTTGAGAGGTTAAATTTAGTTGAAAGAGAAAACAAGTATTTGAAAAAAAAATTGAAAAGAATTGAGGGGGAGAAGATGGAATTGTAGTTGCATGTTGCCGATGTCGTCGATGATCACAAGATCAAGATGGAGAAAATGAGGTTGAAGATTAAAAAGATTAGAAAATATGCCATTGATAGTGTGGCTTGGTATCATTATGCTGTTGGATCAATTGTTACCTTAATTGCGATCTTCATCGCATTTGTTGTTGCATTTAAATTCTTTAGCTAGAGAGTTATTTGTATGTTGCATTTAATTAAGTGTTGTATATGAACTTTATGTATGAACTTGTATTAATTTGGTCTATTTGGTGTTGTGTAATGAAGATGAGCCGACAATGGATGTATGATGATAGATGCTCTCCCGAGTTCATTAATGGCGTGCATACTTTTCTGCTTGCCGCTGAGGCAAACAAGCGGGCGGATGGTTTTATGCCTTGTTCATGTGCTGGCTGTAAGAATGGTCACAGTTACTCTATGTCAAGAACCATTCACGTCCACCTATTTGAGTCCGGTTTCATGCCCCACTATAATGTTTGGACCAAGCACGGAGAAATAGGGGTTATGATGGAAGACAATGAAGAAGAAGAGGATGACGACGGCTATCCTGGCCATGGGTTCCCTGAATACGATGATACAACAATGGGGGAAGAAGCTGAGCCGGCAATGCAGAAAGAAGCTGAAGAAGAGGCATCAGATGAGCCCGCTGATGATCTAGGTCGGGCCATTGCCGATGCAAAGAGAAACTGCGCAAGTGATCTGGAGAGGACGAAGTTGCAGCGCATGTTAGAGGATCACAAGAAATTGTTGTACCCGAATTGCGTAGCTGACAAAAAAAAGTTGGTCACCACACTTGAATTGCTGCAATGGAAGGTAGAGAATGATGTATCTGACAAGGGATTTGGAAAGTTGCTGGTAATGATAAAGAATATGCTTCCAAAGGACAACGAATTGCCCGAGAGTACGTATGAAGCAAAGAAGGCTGTCTGCCCTCTAGGGTTAGAGGTGCAAAAGATACATGCATGCCCTAATGACTGCATCCTCTACCGCGGTGAGTACGAGGATTTGAATGCTTGCCCGGTATGCGGTGCATTGCGTTATAAGATCAGTCGCGATGACCCTGGTGATGTCAAGGGTGAGCGCCCCAGGAAGAAGATTCCTGCCAAGGTGATGTGGTATGCTCCTATAATACCACGGTTGAAACGTTTGTTCCAAAACAAAGAGCATGCGAAGGCGATGCGGTGGCACGTAGAAGATCGTAAGGAAGACGGAAAGTTGAGAGTACCCACTGACGGTTCGCAGTGGAGAAAAATCGAGAGAAAGTATTGGGAGGAGTTTGCAGGTGACCCAAGGAACGTATGGTTTGGTCTAAGCGCAAATAGCATTAATCCTTTTGGGGAGCAGAGCAGCAACCATAGCATGTGGCCTGTGACTCTATGTTTGTATAACCTTCCTCCTTGGTTGTGCATGAAGCGGAAGTTCATTATGATGCCAGTACTCATCCAAGGCCCTAAGCAACCTGGCAATGACATTGATGTGTACCTAAGGCCATTAGTTGAAGAACTCTTACAACTGTGGAATGGAACAGGTGTACGTGCGTGGGATGAGCACATGGGGGAAGAATTTGACCTAAAGGCGTTGTTGTTCGTGAACATCAATGATTGGCCTAATCTCATTAACCTTTCAGGACAGACAAACAAGGGATACCGCGGATGCACGCACTGTTTGGATGATACCGACAGTATATATTTGAATAGTTGTAAGAAGAATGTGTACCTGCGACATCGTCGATTTCTTCTGAGCAGGCATCCCGTAAGAAAGAAAGGCAAGCATTTCAAAGGTGAGGCGGATCACTGGACGAAGCCTCGCCACTGTACTAGTGTTGATGTACATGATATGGTCAAGGATTTGAAGGTAATCTTTGAAAAGGGTCCTGGCGGACAACCTATTCCGAAGGACGCTGACGGACACACACCCATGTGGAAGAAGAAATCTATATTTTGGGACCTGCCATATTGGAAAGACCTAGAGGTCCGCTCCGCAATCGACGTGATGCACGTGACAAAGAATCTTTGCGTGACCCTGCTTGGCTTTTTGGGCGTGTATGGGAAGACAAAAGATACACCAGAGGCACGGGAGGACCAGCAACGTATGCACGGAAAAGACGACATACATCCGGGTCAGGCCAGCTACGCTCTTACCAAAGAAGAGAAGGAAATCTTCTTCGAATGCCTGCTCAGCATGAAGGTACCGTCTGGCTTCTCGTCGAATATAAAGGGAATAATAAATATGGCAGAGAAAAAGTTTCAGAACCTAAAGTCTCATGACTACCACGTGATTATGACGCAACTCCTTCCGGTTGCATTGAGGGGGCTTCTACCGGAAAACGTTCGATTGGCCATTGTGAAGCTATGTGCATTCCTCAATGCAATCTCTCAGAAGGTAATCAATCCAGAAATCATACCAAGGTTACAAAATGATTTGGTGCAATGTCTTGTCAGTTTCGAGTTGGTGTTCCCACCATCCTTCTTCAACATCATGACACATGTCCTAGTTCACCTTTGCGAAGAGATTAACGTTTTGGGTCCTGTATTTCTATACAATATGTTCCCCTTTGAAAGGTTCATGGGAGTCTTGAAGAAATATGTTCATAACCGTGCTAGGCTAGAAGGAAGCATCTCGAAGGGCCATGAAAATGAGGAGGTCATTGAGTTTTGTATTGACTTTATTCCTGACCTTAAGCCGATTGGTGTTCCTGAATCGCGGCATAAGGGCAGACTGGAAGGAAAAGGCACGCTAGGAGGGCATCAAATAATATGTATGGATGAGCATTCTCTCACTGAAGCACACTACACAGTTCTACAGAATTCCGCCTTGGTGGCTCCGTATATGGAGGAACACAAGAATTTTCTACGGTCCAAACACCCGGAGAAGTCTGACGACTGGATTACACGCGAACAAACGACGACTTTCGCCAGTTGGTTGCAGAAACGTGCCCTGAATGATGGCGACATTCAAAATGACCTGTACTCGCTGTCCCAGTTACCATCTTCGAATATAATGACTTTCAAAGGGTACCAGATAAATGGGAATACATTTTACACGATCGCCCAAGATAAGAAGAGCACCAACCAAAACAGTGGTGTCCGCTTTGATGCAACAACCAACACGGGAAAGGAAACATATTATGGTTACATAGAGGACATATGGGAACTTAACTGTGGATCTGGTGATTTGAAGGTCCCTTTGTTTTGGTGCAAATGGGTCAATATGACACGAGGCGGGGTAACGGAAGACCCACAGTATGGAATGACAACAGTGGATCTCAACAATCTTGCGTATGCAGATGAACCATTTGTCCTAGCCAATGATGTGGTGCAGGTTTTTTATGTGAAAGACATGTCTACCAGGCCGAGAAAAAGAAAAGATAAGGAAGTGAATGGATCATACGACGAGCCAAAGCGCCACATAGTTCTTTCAGGAAAAAGAAACATCGTGGGAGTGGATGACAAGACAGACATGTCAGAAGATTATGAAAAGTTTGATGAAATTGCTCCATTCACAGTGAATATTGACCCGAGCATCCAGTTAAATGATGAAGATTTTTCATGGCTACGGCGCAAAGGGACACACGAGAAGAAAAAGTTTCACAGCCAAAGATCTGGGATGTGATCGGCTTCACTATCATCACTTTCTTCTGTGTTTCACACCCAGGAGGGAATGTCTGTAATAGTTAGGGTAGTTAATTATGTGTTTTGGCATTTGAAACCCGAAGAAATTTTATGTGCAAACAAATTCTTTTTCATGCATTTACTGATTTTTTTCCAGCTAAATGACCCTGAAATTGAAAAGCATTTGAAATGAACTCAGAAAAGGTTGAAAGTTGGCATGGTATCATAATTTTATACAAATAGCATGTGCAAAAAAGTAGAGAGGGTTACCGCAAAAACTGGATACACTTCGTATACAAAATGGACAATCTTTTTCGAAGTGTAAGGGTTTCCGATGAAAACTGAAATGTTACAAAGGCATTTCATTTTTTAAATAACCTAAGCATTACCAAATTGAATATAATGATAAAACACACTAATATTAAACATAAGAAAAAAGAATCACTGAAAAATCTTTTTTCAAAGTTAGTTATTCACAAACTAGTGATTCACACAAATTTCAAATAATTCAAAATTTAAACTATTCAAATTTGAAAACTACCGGCACTAACAGAAAGTTTGTAAATTTTTGTACCTAAAGCAAAAATATTCACAAAGAAAATCTAAATACAGCAAAAAACAACTAAAAATAAATAAAACAAAAAAAGCAAAAAAAATAAGAAAATAAAAAAGCCAGCCTACTGGGCCAAAGCGGCCTGCATACGACTAGAAACTCAACCTTTTGTTGGGCCAGGATGCAGGCCCGCAAAGGCCCACATGGCAGCAATGAATAGGTAGGCCCAGTAGGCCTGCTTAGGAGAGGAGCTCGAGGGAGCTACCGCACTGGGGCTTATTAACCAGTGCGGTAGCCCTTCGACTAGCGAGGTGGGACTAAACTTGCCACACCGCACTGCACCAGTGCACCCCCTTTATTACCGGGTCGTGGCACCAACTGGTACTAAAGGGGGGCCTTTAGTACTGGTTGGAGCCACCACCCGGTACTAAAGGGGGTGCGCTTCCCGCCGCTTGGCCTGGCCAAAACAGACCTTTAGTACCGGTTGATGGCTCCAACCGATACTAAAGGTCCATCCTATATATACAACAGTTGAAAAAATTCAGTTTCCCTCTGTTTCTTCCCTCTGTTTCCTCCCTCCGTCGCGCCGCCCTGCCCCGATCGACGTCGTCCCCGTCGACGTCGCCGCCCCCGCCCCTCGTCGCCGACCCCGGCCGTCCCCGCCCCTTGTCGCCGCCCCCGTCGACGTCGCCGCCTCGGCCGTCCCCTTCCCC
>NC_057813.1:713734876-713742644 GCF_018294505.1 Triticum aestivum | reverse complement strand
TCGTCCTGTCGCCCCGTCGTCACCTCGCCGGTGAGCTCGCCCCGACCGCGCCATGTCCACACAGACACACACTACACACACACACACACTACACACACACATTATTAGTTTGTTTTGTTAATTTTTTTTCTTCTGTTTTTTAGTTATAGAAATGTTAGGAAATTATTCTGTTTTTTAGTTATATAAATATTAGAAATGTTAGTTATATAGAAATGTTATAAATGTTTTCTGTTTTTTAGTTATAGAAATATTTATAGAAATGTTAGCAATTTTTCTGTTTTTTAGTTATATAAATATTAGAAATGTTATAGAAATGTTAGTTATATAATCAGGAAATTTTAGAATTAGTTTTAGTTAGATGAATTAGATTAATGTCAAATTGTTAGAATTTGCATATATATATAGAATTTTAGTTATCACAGTCCAATCATTTAAAAAATGTTACTTTTTGCGGGCATATAGTATTTGTTCTCGACGATATGCCCGGCCCGCATCCTCGCCGTCGACCCGTTCGCCACTACGTCATGCTTCAGAGGACCCATGTCCGGGACTGGGCTCCGCCGGGCTGGCACTGGGAGGTGCTACCTGGAGGGGCGCGCCGCTTGGTGAGGAACCCGGCCTCGGGTCCCATCGTCAACCTTGATCTTCTTTGGTGGCGTTCACATGGGCCACATTCGGTGCAGAGGCAGCCGGCCTCGCCGGAGGTGGTGCGTCGCCATGTCAGGGAGGAAGATGAGCACGTCCATCGGTACATGGCTGCTATGGACGACGTCAGGTTCTCCACTACTTGGCGGGTTCTTTGGGCAGATGACCGGAGATATGATCCTGTGATAGTTCCTTCTCTTTGGGTGTGCACCGCTCGCGCCCCAGGAACCGCGACTAGTGCCCTAGATTCTCCTGTAGTACTCGATCTTTATTAGGTACCTAGCCAGTGATGTATTCGATATATAATATTCGAGACGATGTATTCGAGATTATATATATATTAAGACGATGATGTATTCGAGATTATATATTCGAGATGATGTATTCGAGATTCAGTTTTTCCTTATTGATTAATTGCATCCATGCATTGTAATTTGAATACTAAATTGTTTTATATTTCTTCTGTATTAATTAGTAAAGTAAAAGCTATGGCGGACAATACCGGCAGAGAGAGAGAAGAGGAATTGTTCGACATCATACGCAGCCCTCATAGGCTAGATGATTTGAATGAAGATGACGGCTCCCAATATCTGAACAATACCGGAGAGGGTGACGAAAAGATATTCGATCTCGACGACCGAGCTGATGAAGTCATGAACTATGATTATGATGACACAGACAATGTTAGTGATGACACAGACAATGTTAGTGATGACACAGACAATGCTGATCTTCAAATAACAAAGACTTCCGGCGAGGTATATATTTATATAAGAATGCATCCTGGTGATCATCACATGTTTTTTTTATTGAAGATATATTAACGAATCGATCTTTCTTCTTTCAGCCCTCCGGATCGAGCAAATCTGCTTCTACAGACAGCAAGACAAAGCGAGGCCCGGGCAGATTGTTGAAGGATGGTGTAAAGTACCACATCGAATCCACCAAACTTAGTGGCGAACCCCTCACGCCTAAGAACGTTGCGGACAAGTGGACTCGTCAGTGCAGAGTTCTTGTGAAGGACAAACTCCCGATCTCCATTCAAGAATGGAAAGAGCCAAAGACTAAACGTCCAGGTGTTACTTGGGTCGATGGCAGAGCCAAAGAAGACCTGGTGAAATCTCCGATGGAACATTTCACCCTACCAGATCATTTCACTGAAGCAGATGTGAAGAAAGTCAAGGCCGCTGCTCTTAAGAAGATGGCAATTGCATTCAACACCCACAAGAAAACTGTATGGGCCAACTACCTCGCTAATGAAAGGAAGACTCCAGATTTCAAGGGAACACTGGAGAAGCAAAGAGAGCACTGGGACGATTTCGTGACCGTCAAGGATTTAGAATTATCTAAGGAACGGTCGATGAAAAACAAGGCAAATGCCGCAAGAAAGACGCAGTTCCATAGGCTGGGTCCAGGTGGCTACACGGTGGGATTGCCTAAGTGGGATAAGTCTGAGCGAGAGATGGAGGATGCAGGGGTCACTCCGGTTACTAGGAACTGGCCCCCCAGGTGCAGAACTTGGTTCTATGCGCATGGGGGAGCGTTGGACCAGAAGACAGGCGAAGTTTCGCGGAAGGCAAGTCTAAAAGGAGCCGAACAAAAGATAATTGACGCAATAGAAGAAGCTCGAAGGGGGGAGTTCACGCCCAACAGAGAGAACGACTAGCTTACGCGCGCCCTGGGAAATCCTGAACACCCGGGAAGAACACGAGGCAAGGGCGTTATTCGCTGGTATGAGGGCTTTTCGGACTGGAATGACGACTACAGGTCCCGTGCAAGAAAGAAGATGGAGGAGGAGAAGAAGAGGAAGTTGGAGGAGGAGCAGAGGAAGCAGGACGCAGAATGCCTTCAAGGCCAAGAAGCAAAGCACGCAGACCTGGCACTCAAATTCCAGCAGCAGCAGCAGCAGATTGACTCACTTAGCCAGGAAAGGGGGTCTCAGCAGCGGCAGCAGCAAGCGGATGATCGTCCAGCATTGGATAGCACCGTCCCATCCATGCCGAGAAGCAGCGTTGGTTCTGCCCCGGGCGACACACTGCTGGATACATACCCTATGGATGACATCATAGAGAACACTAACTGTGAGCTACACTCCAAAATGAAGAACATATCCATGAAGGTGGCGGATGGCGTTGCTTTTCCAGTTACCCCCAAAGCAACCTACCATTGCATCCCGATTCCAGAGGGCTATGCTCGTGTCATGGTTGATGAAGTGGTGGACCCATATTCGGGGCTAACGCTTGACATTCCTAGAGGTGAAGACGAGCGCACACTGGGAGAGGCCATACATCGTATCATCCTATGGAGAAAGGATTGCATCATCTTTCGAAGTCAACCGACACCGCGTCGTCTGCCGACTCCTCCTCGAAGTCCGCCACCGAGTAAGCAGACTCCCGCTCCTGCAAGTCCACGAACGCGTGAGACGACTCCTCCTCGAAGTCCGCCACCTCCTCCAAGTCCCCGAACGCGTGAGCTGACTCCTCCGGTTTCAAGTCCGGCACAGCGTCATGCCACTTCTCCGGTTTCAAGTCCGGCACCGTGTCAGGCCACACCTCCTGCTTCAAGTCCGGCACATCGTCAGGCCACTTCTCCTGGTCCAACTCCACGTCAGCCGTCTCTACCGTCTCAGCAATCGCAGAAGAGACATGCCGCAGCTTTGGTGCGTAGCGGTACGAGTCGAGGTAGTTCAGGAAGTACATGCGGAGACAAGCGATATAGATATGGTCCAAGCCTCGCTCCTCTTCCTCAGAGGCCTTACGACATGACTAAGGAGCAAAACACGGCCATAGTGCAAGCCCAAGTGGGCGCCCATTTTGGACCGATACCGGCACCGCCGCCAAAGGAGAAAGTGCCTGAGAAAGTAATTGACCACTTCATTCGTATGGCTAGAGAACCAGCTCCCAAGCCTGTTGACTCGGACTATGAGCGCCAAATCAGGAAGGCACATCGATCATGAGTACAGAAGGAAGCGAGCTCAAGCTCGAGCCAACAAGCAGCTGGCAAAAAATGTGGGAGAACCGTTCCCCAGTTGGGAGAACAGGCGGCGCAAGCGACCCCCCCCCCCCGCTTGTTGTGCCAACAACACATGAGAGGAGTAGTACACGCGCCAAATATTATTGTGGGCAAACCGTTAGCGTTCCCCAGCAGGGCGATGTGGTAATAATAGAGGATCATATAATGCAGGCTCAAATGCTCAATATCTCTGTTGGACAACTCCTCGAAATCGAGCCCATGCCTACGCTTAAAGAATCGGAAATAGCATGGCAATATGTCCGGGGCAAACCTTTGGT
This sequence comes from Triticum aestivum, assembly GCF_018294505.1. Classification (NCBI taxonomy): domain Eukaryota; kingdom Viridiplantae; phylum Streptophyta; class Magnoliopsida; order Poales; family Poaceae; genus Triticum; species Triticum aestivum. The sequence continues at coordinate 713,738,709 of NC_057813.1, read as the reverse complement.
CCATCCAGACAAGGTCAAGGACCTCCCAACGAGAATGTATCAATTGCATCAATGGTACATGAACATTACCAAGATTTCCAATCGAGAGTCCCTCATGGTGAATGTCAAGCATGAGCATTATTACCATGAGAAAGCTCTGACCATTGAGTATCCAGAACTATTTCAGTTATACAATCAAGACGCACTCGACAAGTCTATCGTTAGTTGCTATTGTCTGTAAGTGATTTTTTTCTGTAATTTAAGTCTCAAGTTATGTAGTGATTATTTTGATCAATCATTACATGTAATTATCCTCACTATATTCTTTTTCTGTGGTATTATATGCAGGATGAAGATGTATGAAATGAAAAAAGCAGGACGCTATGGCATTGGGTTCATTGACCCAAATACCATTAATCAGGACATATGTCAGATTGAACATTGTCAAGATGCTGTAGAGAAAAGCATGCTAGAGTTCTTGAAGCACCTCAATAGCAATGAAGATATACTACTTCCTTACAACTTCCCGTGAGTCACACTGTCTTGTACTACAAATTCTGTTTTTGCTTACTAGCTAGCTAGATGTTAATAATTAAGTGTATACGGTTTACGGTAGTTGATTAATTTTATGCACATGCCCGCTTAATTAAGACATGCAAACGTGTGCGTATGCAGTTGGCACTGGGTCTTGTTAGACATTAAAGTTGAGGAAGGAAAAGTTGAATTACTGGACTCACTAACTAAAGAAGATAAAGACTACACCATCGTAAAGGGGATAGTCAAGAGGTAATTTCAATTATTATTAACTATATCTCGGCCTATTAATTATTAGTTCGTCATTTCCTGATATGAACTATTTAATAACCCCTTTAATAATTTTCTTTGCCGGCGGGCAGGGCATGGACAAAGTTCATCAAGGTGACTCCAGGCACGTGGCCAAAAAAGTTGTTTTGGCATCGACCCAAGGTAAGTAATTAAGTAGTACTAGCTAGCTACCATCTCTTTAATTCTTGTTTCAATATCATTAATTAATTATCATGCTTGATTAATCATTATCTGATTCAATTCCATTCTCGTAAAGGCCCTGAGGCAGGCGCCAGGAAATAATCTGTGTGCATACTATGTTTGCGAGAACATTTGCATAATGACGTGCGAAAGGAGCAGATCTGATAGACAAGACTGGGTACGTTTGTCAGAATACTATTCACACAATTATCGATATCTAGTCACACAACTAACACACATGCATATATTGATCTCCTTCTTAACAGTTCAAATCGGTGCGGGATAAGCTCCTAACATCGGACCGCATACTAGCACTTCAAGAGAAAATAACCGGATTTTTGCTCGACCAGGTCATAGATCCCAAAGGAGAATACTATTACCCGCTACCGCCCCCATGAACCACTTGTCATCGTGCTCCGGAGGCACCAAAGGAAATATATACTAGATAATACCCCGCGCGTTGCTGCGGAATAGGTTGCAATATATACCAATGTGATTTGATTTTATTGAAGATGAATATTTGGATTAGTAGTATGATAACTAAATCCGAATGTACATATATGTGTTATTATATAATTGTAATATATTTATTTAATATAAGTATCTTTTTTCAAGCATGATAAATATGATTTATAATTCGAAAAATATATAATGAGAAAATCATATTATCCATGCAGCTAGCTTAATTATTCAGTTTACAATTAGCGCGGGGTATTTAATGTTTTTTGTGAGAACATGTCGTTAGTGCTTCATTCTTAATTACTGGGTTCTAAACTATTTGTTCTTTTGTACATGGGTTGCCCTTGATAGTCTCGACAGAAATTGAAATAAGGAACACACTTTGGGAAAAATAATTGGAAACCAAATGGACGCTTCATATTTTGGTAAGATCAGAGGCATGATGATGAGGCACGTTGGCTTTTGGGTAATTGGAAGGAAACTTTTAAACATGAATTATATATATGGAGTTACCCCATAGAGTTAGGAAAGCAATATGTACCACTCAAGAATGGCTCGATAATCTAATGTTATCATCTTCCTTACTTTTATCTTATGCGTGCCTGTTAAAATTAACTTATTTGTATAAGACATCCTACTATTTCCTGTACCTTAATCATATACGTCCAATCATATATGCTTCATTGTTCTGATATAAGAAATGATGAGACAGCATAATTTGACAAAAAGCCAAAAAATAAATCAATAAACATGCATCCATGGGATGAAAAATAATTCGATATTTCATCCATCTCTGAACAGAACTACAGGAGGCGTTGCAAAAAATAATAAGCAAATCATGTAGCACAACCTTATGGTAAAGTTGAAAAATAATAGGAGGATTACTAATAGAGCAATCAGCAATAGCCTGCTACGATTCCCACAAAACAAAAAAAGGAATGTGTTGCCACGTGGTATAGATGCCATGAGCGGGAGGACATAATATGTAAATCATGTAGCATAACCTCACGCTAAAGTAGCAAGATAACAGGAGGATTAGGAATGGAGCAATCAGAAATAAACTGCTAGATTTTAGATTTAACACAAAAAAGAAGGAACAACATGCTACATGGTACAAATGCCATGAGGGGGAGGACCTGCAGCAATGGAGAATCCAAATTTCGCCGAGCACTACAATCAGTAATTCAATATATATGAGAAAAAAATAGAGGTGCATGAAGAAAATTAACCGCAGGGCAAGATTAATTTAGGAGAAATAATCGAGGATTGACACCATTCGTTATTTACCTACTCATGGGCGAGGTCTTTGCTGCAGTCAAAGGCTAGATAAGAGGAGGGGACTTGTCCATGATGCAATAGGCAGAGACACAGAGTGGAGGCGCTGGATATGACACCAAACTTCGATCATGGAGCAAACATTATGGGGGCTGCATGAGGCTACCTGCGGCCGGTCGACTGTGGAGGTCTCCAAATTCAAGGCCTTGAGCAATTACAACAGTAGTAACTTGTAGGTGCTTGGTACCTGCGGACAGAATGGGTCGGGTAGGGAGATTGGGAGAGGAAGAGGACGCGAGGCCCTAGGTCACGGACCACTCCATCTGGATACATGATCAGAGGCCTGTGATCTAACTGGAGCTGAGCCCTGCAGTCACCACTCACCACAACGCAATGCCCTAATGGGGGCTTTTAATCCTTGATTTGCCATTATTATAGGCTGCAATTTGCAGGAAGTTGGATGGCCCGAGGGAGTTTAACGGGTGTAGTGACGCCGCTGATTAAGGGAGATGAATCAGATGGTGTGGTGGAACTTTATAAGGTAGTATAGAGAAGAACTGTGCGCTAGTTAAACATCAATTAATGACACGGAAGAATGCATAAAGTGCGAAGTTGTTTACTACTACCACAGGAAAGAAAACACAAGGGGCTGGGCTTCTGTCTGTTTGCATGCAAATGGAAACTGAAGGCATGACATGGCACATATTTATGTTTAGAGTTGCTGACATGGCTAGATACTGATGTGGACAGTCTGCATGTTTAGATAAATATGATAGCGGGGATGAACTTCTTAAGTATATAGGATATGTAGGAGAAATTGTGTATATGTATATAGATGTGTATGTGTGAATAATTAATGGTGTTGGTTTGTGAGACATTCAATGATATATATGCGGTTCTACGTACGAGAAAATCTATTTATATATATGCATAACATGTACAATTTGTAATATCGTGAAATACCAGCAAACAAAAAAAATTAAATGGAAAATAAATCAAAAACCACCCCAAATATTTAGTACCGGTTGGTGTTACCAACCGGTACTAATGCCCTACGCGCACCCGGGCCTGGCTCGTGCCACGTGGTGGCACTTTAGCGCCGGTTCGTGACGGAC
>NC_057813.1:713733830-713734767 GCF_018294505.1 Triticum aestivum | reverse complement strand
GGGGGGGGGGGGCTTTAGTCCCCACTCTTTAGTGTCGGTTGGCAAACCGGCACTAAAGGCCGTTACGAACCGGTACTAAAGCCCGGTTCTGCACTAGTGGGAGTTCGGGGTTGTAAATTAGACTAGGGCAAAAGTTCAGGATTGAAATATGCACTTCTCTCCTCGCCCAAATGGGTCGGTTGTTACCTAAAACTGTTGTCTGGCTCCGTAGTGCCCCTGATGAGGTTGACATTTTATGTCAACAGGACTGTAATAGTGTCTCTAGTTAAGTAATGGAAGTTCTTTATTCGCCAAAAAAAAGTTGATCACTTGTACGCAACCATAAACTTGTTCTGGGCCTTTTGTTGCAGTATGCCTGTAAGTACCTGTAGGTAGCACACTCTGCCGTTCTTGGGCCCCGTTCTTTTGCCAAAATCTGGGAGAATCCCCAGATTCTGGTAAAAGAAGTGGGCCTTGGTTTTAGTCCCACTTCGTCTGGTTACATGGAAGGAGCAGAAAGCTAGCCTATGTAATATTACACTCTGGTTACACGATTGTCGGTTTTTAAAATAAAAAAACTTCATAAATTAAAGAAAAGTTCACAAGTTTTAAAAAGTTCATTAATTTGAACAAAAGTACACAAACGTGACAAAACAGTTCATGAAGCTGGAAAAAATTCATTGATTTGACTTTTTTATGAATCTGAAAAAAACACGAATTCAAAAAAGTTCATGAAGTGGAAAAAGTTCATCGATTTGAAAAAGTTCATCGATTTGAAAAAGTTCACGAATTTGATAAAAGTTTACAAAAATGAAACTTATTTATTTATTTGAAAAAAGTTCACGGGTTCAAAAAATAAGTTTATGGATTTGAAAAAAAGTTCACGAATTTAAGCAAAATGAAGAAAAAGAGAAAAGAGGAAGCAATAAAGAAAAATTAAAAGGGAATATAACGAAGA
>NC_057813.1:713717545-713733653 GCF_018294505.1 Triticum aestivum | reverse complement strand
TAAGAAGATGCACAACAAGAAGGATACAAGAAGTAATTAGGCACCGAAAGTGAGCTGTTCCAATTGGTTACAACAGGTGGAAGTAAACCAAGAGGTCCACGCACCTATTTTTTGGAAGCTAAAAAAATGAAGAAAAATTTAAATGGGACAGGCCCAGGACCGACGGGGGTGTGGGCTGGTTTGTGTGACAATACTCCCCGTACTAGGTATACGGTGGACGACCTATCATACATACGGAAGTGGATACGATTTGTCAAATGACCATATATCTTTGTACGATTTGTGGAAGGGGGGTGTATCGAAGCAAGGCTCCCAACAAAAACATCATATTGTATGAATCAGACTTCATGTAGAACTAGCAAGATGCCCGTGCGTTGCACAGAACATCAAGATGCATTTGTATGAGTAGTTTATCTGGTGGGAGAAAAAGGATGAACGAGGGAAGGTCTTATCTGCAAATGTGGAGAGGAGTGCGGGTAAATTGTTATAGTTTTCTTTCTATCCATTAGATATAGATCGGACGGTCTATATTGCAGGATGGCAGGCACACCATCATCACCAACTCTGCTTTTTATAAGAGTAGAAAATATCCATCAGTTTGCAAAGTGCCAACAAACATCCATGTTCATTGCTTAAGAAACTGAACTACAACAGCTCATCCAGAATTCGGCAGACATTACAGATGAACTCATCACAAGCATTTTAATACAAGAAATTAACCAACGCATCCACTCATACAGAGAAAATCTAGTAGTCCCCGTTACCACAAACCATCTAGACTAACATAACCAAAGTCAGCACAATTGGCCAATCTTCCAACACAAACATCTTGCTTCACTAGTAGAAAAAGGGTCAAATGTGACACACATTAGTCCCGGTTTGTAACAGAACCGGCACTAATGTGTCCATTAGTGCCGGTTCCAACGGCTAGGCGGGATGAGCTCTTTAGTACCGATTCATGGCGAACCTTTAGCACCGGTTCGTGCCACGAACCGGTACTAAAGAAAGTGGTGGCAGGATGTTGTCAGAGTGGGGCCCTTCCAGCACCTTTAGTACCGGTTCGTGGCACGAACCGGTACTAAAGATCGTCCTATATAAACCCTTCGTCCACCCGCACTCTGTTCTTCCCCCTTTCCCCTCTCCCTCTCCTCTGTTCTTCCTTTCTTCCTCTCGAGTTCATCACAAAATTTACCCCAAATTTGTCAAGATTTGCAGGCCCTCATCCATTCAAATGATCACCAAGGTTAGCAACTTTGTCCTTTCATCTCTCATTGCTAGATTAGCTCTTGCATTGGTTTATATAGTGATTAATTGTGGGTTTTAGTAATTTGGGAGGAATTATATGTGGTACTATTTGATTTATATGCAATTTGAGGTCAAAATAACACTTAGTTTGCATATGTAGGTGTGGTTTACTTAGTGCCTTCTAAATCTCCGTCGTAACCACCGTCGATCGGCCGCACCGTCCCGTCGCCGGCACCACCTTGTGGTGAGCCTCTTGTTCATGAAATTTTATATAAAAAATTGATGTTTGTGTGATTTGGATATATAGTTACTCATATAATAATTATCTTACCCGTACGTTGTTTGTTATACATAGTGCCATGGTTTTGATATCCGTCCCCGTCAGCCCTCGTCCTTGTTATGATTCAGATGTGGTATATTCTCAAAGAGCATGCCAAGGCGATGCGATCGCACAGAGAAGACCGTAAGAAAGACGAAAAGTTGAGAGTACCCGCTGACGGGTCGCAGTGGAGAAAAATCGAAAGAAAGTACGGGAAGGAGTTTGCAGATGACGCAAGGAGCGTATGGTTTGGTCTAAGCGTAGATGGCATTAATTCTTTTGGGGAGCAGAGCAGCAACCAATAGCACCTGGCCTGTGACTCTATGTTTGTATAACCTTCCTCCTTGGTTGTGCATGAAGCGGAAGTTCATTATGATGCCAGTGCTCATCCAAGGCCCTAAGCAACCCGGCAACGACATTGATATGTACCTAAGGCCATTAGTTGAAGAACTCTTACAACTGTGGAATGGAACAGGTGTACGTGCGTGGGATGAGCACATGGGGGAAGAATTTAACCTAAAGGCGTTGATGTTCGTGACCATCAATGATTGGCCTGCTCTCAGTAACCTTTCAGGACAGACAAACAAGGGATACCGCGGATGCACACACTGTTTGGATGATACCGACAGTATATATTTGAATAGTTGTAAGAAGAATGTGTATCTGGGACATCGTCGATTTCTTCCGAGCAGGCATCCCGTAAGAAATAAAGGCAAGCATTTCAAAGGTGAGGCGGATCACCGGACGAAGCCTCGCCACCGTACTGGTGCTGATGTACATGATATGGTCAAGGATTTGAAGGTGATATTTGGAAAGGGTCCTGGCGGACAACCTGTTCCGAAGGACGCTGATGGACGCGCACCCATGTGGAAAAAATAATCTATATTTTGGGACCTGCCATATTGGAAAGACCTAGAGGTCCGCTCCGCAATCGACGTGATGCACGTGACGAAGAATCTTTGCGTGACTCTGCTTGGCTTCTTGGGTGTGTATGGAAAGACAAAAGATACACCTGAGGCACGGGAGGACCAGCAACATATGCACGGAGAAGACGGCATACATCAGGGTCATGCAAGCTACGCTCTTACCAAAGAAGAGAAGGAAATCTTCTTTGAATGCCTGCTCAGTATTAAGGTACCGTCTGACTTCTCGTCGAATATAAAGGGAATAATAAACATGGCAGAGAAAAAGTTCCAGAACCTAAAGTCTCATGACTGCCACGTGGTTATGACGCAACTGCTTCCGGTTGCATTGAGGGGGCTTCTACCGGAAAACGTTCGATTAGCCATTGTGAAGCTATGTGCATTTCTCAATGCAATCTCTCAGAAGGTAATCGATCCAGAAATCATACCAAGGTTACAGAATGATTTGGTGCAATGTCTGGTCAGTTTCGAGTTGGTGTTCCCACCATCCTTCTTCAACATCATGACGCACGTCCTAGTTCACCTATGCGAAGAGATTAACGTTTTGGGTCCTGTATTTCTACACAATATGTTCCACTTTGAGAGGTTCATGGGAGTCTTAAAGAAATATGTTCATAACCGTGCTAGCCCAGAAGGAAGCATCTCCAAGGGCCATCAAAATGAGGAGGTCATTGAGTTTTGTATTGACTTTATTCCTGACCTTAAACCGATTGGTGTTCCTGAATCGCGGCATAAGGGCAGACTGGATGGAAAAGGCACGCTAGGAGGGGAACAAATAATATGTATGGATGGACATTCTCTCACTGAAGCACACTACGCAGTTCTACAGAATTCTGCCTTGGTGGCTCCGTATATGGATGAACACAAGAATTTGCTACGCTCCAAACACCCGGAGCGGTCTGATGACTGGATTACACGTGAACAAACCAGGAGTTTCTCCAGCTGGTTGCAGACATGTACCATGCATGACACCTCTATTGAAGATGACATGTACTAGCTGTCCCAGTTACCATCTTCGAATATAATGACTTTCAAAGGGTACGAGATAAATGGTAATACATTTTACACGATCGCCCAATATAAGAAGAGCACCAACCAAAACAGTGGTGTCCGCTTTGATGCAGAAAACAAGACGGGAAAGGAAACATATTATGGTTATATACAGGACATATGGAAACTTGACTATCGACGTGGTTTAAAGGTTCCTTTGTTTCAGTGCAAATGGGTCAATACGACACGAGGCGGGGTAACGGAAGACCCGCAGTACGGAATGACAACAGTGGATCTCAACAATCTTGCGTATGCAGACGAACCATTCGTCCTAGCCAATGATGTGGCACATGTTTTCTATGTGAAGGACATGTCTACCAAGCCAAGAAAAAGAAAAGATAAGGAAGCGAATGCATCGTACAATGAGCCAAAGCGGCACATAGTTCTTTCTGGGAAGAGAAACATCATGGGAGTGGATGACAAGACAGACAAGTCAGAAGATTATGAAAAGTTTGATGAAATTGCTCCATTCACAGTGAATATTGACCTGAGCATCCCGTTAAATGATGAAGATTTTCCATGGTTACGGCGCAAAGGGACACACGCGAAGAAAAAGTTATGTGTTTTGGCATTTGAAACGCGAAGAAATTTTATTTGCAAACAAATTCTTTCCTGCCTTTACTGATTTTTAAAGTTAAGTTATTCACAAACTAGTGATTCACACTAATTTCAAATAATTCAAAATTTAAACTATTCAAATTTGAAAACTACGGGCACTAACAGAAAGTTTGTAATTTTTTGTACCTAAAGCAAAAATATTCACAAAGAAACTCTAAATACACAAAAAAAACACAAAAATAAATAAAGCAAAAAAAATAAAAATAAAGCCCGCCTACTAGGCCAGAGCGGCCTGCATACGACTAGAAACCCAACCTGTTGTTGGGTCAGGATGCAGGCCCGCAAAGGCCAAGTGGGCCCACAGGGCAGCAAAGAACACGTAGGCCCAGTAGGCCTGCTTTAGAGAGGAGCTCGAGAGAGCGACCGCAAGGGGGTTTATAAACCAGTGCGGTCGCCCCTCGGCTAGCTAGGTGGGACTAAACTTGCCGCACCGCACCTGCACCAGCGCACCCCCTTTAGTACCGGGTCGTGGCGAAGAGTCAAATGTGAAGCACAATAGTGCCGGTTGGAATTTCAGCCGGCACTAATGTGTACACTAGTGCTGGTTCATGGCGGCGATCAATAGCACCGGTTCGTGGCGAACCTTTAGTACCGGTTCATGCCACGAACCGGTACTAAAGAGGCTGTGTCAGCCTCCGGTCAGGCTATGGCCCCACCATCACCATTTAGTGCCGGTTTGTACCACGAACCGGTACTAATGAGTTTGTGTCAGGTAAGGCTGGGGCCCCACGAGCACCTTTAGTACCGGTTCATGGATGAACCAGACGTAAGCTGTTTTTAGTTTCACCTTGCGAAGTGAGAGGGACTAGGAGCGGTTTATAAGCCCTGAGTGCAGAGACGATGAAGAAGAGGCTCAATGCTTGCTTAGCTTCAAGCCTTCAGGAATACGGTAGACTGCACGGAGCTATGCGCAGTGCAATTTACACTATTCCGAAAGGCTTGAAGCAAATTAACGAGCATTGCACCTCTTTTTTATTTTTAATAACTTATTACAACTCTGGACTTCTTCTGTTATGGCAAAAACTAATTGCACGTCGACATTTCTTTTTCTTAAGTTATAACTCCAGACTTTGACCATCAAGTTTTGCAGAAAAGAAAAAATAGCAGAAAAAAAGAAAAACTATAGCTGAAAAGAAAAAACTATACAAAAAAACTACTCAGAAATAAATAGAAGAAAATAAATATAGCAGAAAAGAAAAAACTACTCGGAAATGAAAAGAAGAAAAAATAAAGCAGAAAAGAAAAAAAAATATTTGCTATTTTCAATCATTTACAAAATGATCGTGAAATTGAAAATCACTACAAAATGAACTCTGAAAATGTTGAATTTTGGCAAACTAGATGAAAAACTATTCACAAATAAATAGAAGAAAATAAATATAACAGAAACGAAAAAACTATACAAAAAACTACGCAAAAATAAATAGAAGAAAATAAAGCAGAAAAGAAAAAAACTATAAAAAAATTGGGGCGCTGCCCTGTGGGCCTGATAGGCCACAGGTGTGTAATTACAGGCCTTAAAGGCCCAGCAGACTCACAGGGCAGCGCGCAGAGTTTAGGCCCACAAGCCTGCTATATAGAGGAGTTCGAAGTGGTAGCCGCGGCTGGGTTTATAAACCAGTGCGGCTGCCCTTCGCCCGGCGAGGTGGGACTAAACTTTAGGGTGGCAGCGCGAGGCCTTTAGTACCGGTTGGAACCACCAACCGGTACTAAAGGGGGGGCCTTTAGTACCGGTTTGTGCCACCACCCGGTACTAAAGGGGGTCGCTTCCCGCCGGTTGGGCTGGCCAAAACTGGCCTTTAGTACCGGTTGGTGGCTCCAACCGGTACTAAAAGCCTCTTCTATATATACAACACTTGCGAAAATTTCATTCTCCCTCTGTTTCTTCCTTTGTTTCCCATTGAAGCACCGCCCGCGCGCCCCGATCGATCGACGCCGTCGCCGTCGCCGCCCCCGTCCCCGTCGCCGCCCCCGTCCCTGTCGCCGCCCTCATCTCCATCGCCGCCCCGGGCCCGTCCCCGTCGCGCCGTCCCCGCGTCGCCGCCCCCGCGTCACGCGCCGGCCTGTCACCGCCGCCAGCCGTCGCCTCGCCGTCGCCGTCTCCCCGCTGTCAGCTCTCCCCCTCTAACCCCTCTCCCTCGCCCCCGGCGGCCACCATGGGCGCCGCCCTCCCCGAGCCCATACACACACACACAAGCATGATGAACATACACACACACGTACATATGTATGAATTAATGCATGTATATATTAGTATATACGTATTTTCTATGTTTAATTAGTTTAGATTATTTAGATTATTATTTTTTCACTATTATATATGTATCAATGCATGTTATATGGATATAATTAGTGTTTAATTAGTATGGAATTTTTTTATATAATGTTGTTTTTCAGTTTTTTAATGGATGTATAGAAGTTGTGTTTTCTGTTTTTAGTGTTAGATGCTTAATTAGTATGAAATAGTATATAGATTTTTGACATATGCAATGATAGCGTAATTAGTGTTATATAGAAATGTTAGAAATTTTAGTTATCAAAATCCAATCATTAAAAAATGTTACTTTTTGCGGGCATATAGCTAGTATTTGTTCTCGACGATGCCCGGCCCGCATCCTCGCCGTCGACCCGTCCGCGACGACGCCCGGCTGACCCATGTCCGGGACTGGGCTCCGCCGGGCTGGCACTGGGAGGTGCTGCCTGGAGGGGCGCGCCGCTTGATGAGGAACCCGGCCCCGGGTCCCATCGTCGACCCTGATCTCGTTTGGTGGCGTTCGCATGGGCCAATTTCAGTGCGGAGGGACCCGGCCCCGCCGGAGGTGGTACGTCGCCGTGTCAGGGAGGAGGATGAGCACGTCCATCGCTACATGGTTGCGTTAGAAGGCGGCAGGTTCTCCAATACCTAGCAGTTTCTTCGGGGATCTCACTTCAGCTATGATCCTGTGAGGGTTCCTTCTCTTTGGGTGTCCACCGCCCGCGCCGCAGGAACCGCGAGTGTCCTAGATTCTTCTGTAGTATTCGATCTTTAATTAGCTACCTAGCCAATGATGTACTATTCAATATTATATATTATTCGAGATGATGTATTCGAGATTATATCTATTATTCTAGACGATGTATTCGAGATTATATCTATTATTCGAGACGATGTAATTTGAATACTAAATTGTTTTATATTTCTTTTGGATTAGTTAAATAAAAGCTATGGCAGACAATACCGACAGAGAGGGAGAACAGACCATGTTCGATACGATACGCGGGCCAGATGATGATCAGAATGAAGAAGAAGATTATGACGGCTCCGAATTTCTAAACAACACCGGAGAGGGTGATATGATATTAGATCGCGACGACCGAATTGATGAAGTCATGAACTATGATTATGACGATGACGAAGAACATGTTGATCCTGAAACAACAAAGACCGGCGAGGTATATTTATATAAGCAGGCATCTGGTGATCATCACATGTTTTAAATGACTTGAAGATATATTAACGAATCGATCTTTGTTCTTTCAGCCATCCGGATCGAGCAAATCTTCAGGCAAAAGGACGAAACGAGGCCCGAACAAAAAGTTGAAGGAGGGCGTAAAGTACAATATCGAGGCAGTCAGACCTAATGGCGAACCATTAACGCCTAAGAAGATTGCGGACAAGTTCGTTCGTCAGTGCGGAGTTCTTGTGAAGGACCAACTCCCGATCAAACTTCAAGAATGGAGAGAGCCAGCAAAGCCACGTCCAGATGTTACTTTTGTCGACAAGAATCAAAAAGATCTGCTTTGGGATACTCTCATGGAACATTTCACCCTACCAGATCATTTCACAAAAGCAGATGTGCAGAAAGTCAAGGACGCTGCTCTTAGGAAGATGGCGGTTGCATTCAAGAACCACAAGAATCGTGAATGGGACAAGTACGTCAAGGGAGGAAGGAAGACTCCAGTATTCGAGGGAACATTAGAGAACCAACGTGCTCATTGGGACGATTTCGTGAAATCCAAGGATTCAGAATTAGCTAAGGAACGGTCGAGAATAAACAAGAAGAATGCCGAAAAAAGGATAAGTTCCATAAGCTGGGGCCAGGTGGCTATGCGGTGGCAATGCCTAAGTGGGATAAGTCTGAGAAAGAGATGGAGGATGCAGGTGTCACTCCGGTTACTAAAAGCTGGCCCCCCAGGTGCAGGACTTGGTTCTATGCGCATGGGGGGAGTTGGACCTGAAGACAGGCAATGTTTCGACGAAGGCAAGTCTGAAGGGAGCCGACGATGCGATACTTGTTACAATAGAAGAGGCACGATCGGGGGTGTTCCAGCCCAACAGAGAGACCGACGAGCTTACGCGTGCCCTGGGAAATCCTGAACACCCGGGAAGAACACGAGGCAAGGGCGCTATTCCGTGATATGAGGGGTTTTCAGACTGGAACACCGACTACAGAACCCGTGCGAGAAATAAGATTGCGGAGGAGAAGAAGAGGAAGATGGAGGAGGAGCAGAGGAAGCGGGACTATGAACGCCTTCAAGGCCTAGAAGCAAGTCAAGCGGAATTGGCAGTCAAATTCCAGCGGCAGCAGGAGTAGATCGACTCACTTACCCAGCAAAGGGGGTCTCAGCAGCTGATGATCCGGCATTGGATAGCACCGCCCCATCCATGCCGAGAAGCAACGTGGGTTCCGCCCCGGACGACGCAATGCTGGGTAGATACCCCGTGGATGACATCACGGAGAACACTAACTGCGAGCTACACGTCAAAATAACAAACATATCCATGAAGGTGGCGGACGCCGTTGCTTTTACAAATCCCCCCGAGTCAACCTTCCATTGCAACCCGATTCCAGCGGGCTATGCTCGTGTCTTGGTTGATGAGGTGGTGGACCCACCATATTCGGAGCTACAGCTTGACATTCCTGGAGGTGACGACGAGCGCTTTCTCGGAGAGGCCAAACATCGTATCATCCTATGGAAAAAGGATTGCATCATCTTTCGAAGGCCACCAACACCGCGTCAGCCGACTCCTCGTCGAAGTCTGCCACCGAGTCAGCAGACTCCCGCTCCTGCAAGTCCACCAAGTCCGGCAAAGTGTCAGGCCACTCCTCCTCCAAGTCCGGCAAAGTGTCAGGCCACTCCTCCTCCTCCAAGTCCGCCACAACGTCAGACGTCCACTCCTCCTCCAAGTCCGGCACAACCTCAGGCCACTCCTCCAAGTCCGGCACAGCTTCAGGCCACTCCTCCTCGTCCAACTCAGCCCCGTCAGCCGTCTCCGCCGCCTCAGCAATCGCAGAAGAGACATCCCGCAGCTATGGTGCGTAGCGGTACGAGTCGAGGTAGTACAGGAAGTACAGGCGGAGGCAAGCGATATAAATATGGTCCAAGCCTCACGCCTCTTCCGCAGAGGGCTTATGACAAGTCCGAGGAGGAAAACGCAGCCATATCGAAGGCCGAGGTGGAATCCCATTTTGCACCGAAACCGCCACCGCCGCCGAGTGAGAAAGTGCCTGAGGAAACGATATACCACTTCATTCGTATGGCTCAACCACCAGCTCCCAAGCCTGTTGAGACAGACTATGAGCGCCACATCAGGAAGTTAAATCGAGCACGTCTACGTAAGGAGGCGAGCTCGGGATCGAGCAAACAACAAGAAGCTGTCAAAAAATGCGGGAAAACCATTCCCCAGCTGGGAGAACAGGCGGCACAATCGATCCCCTCGCTTGTTGTGCCAACAACACGTGACAGTACGCGCGCCCAATATTATTGTGGGCAAACAGTTTACGTTCCCGAGGTGGGCAATGTGGTAATAACCAAGGACCATATAATGCATGCTGAAGTTCTCAACATCACTGTTGGACAACTCCTCGAGATCGAGCCCATGCCTGTGCTTAGAGAGGATGAAATAAAACGGAAATATGTCCGGGGCCAACCTTTGGTCGAGCCAGACAAGGTCAAGAACCTCCCAACGAGAATGTATGAATTGCATCAATGGTACATGAACATTACCAAGATTTCAGATCGATTGTCCCTCATGGTGAATGTCAAGGAGGAGCATTACTTCCATGAGAAAGCTCTGTCCGTTGAGTATTCTGAACTGTTTCAGTTATACAATCAAGATGCACTCGACAAATCTATCGTCAGTTGCTATTGTCTGTAAGTGATTTCTTTCTGTAATTTAAGTCTCAAGCTAGCTGTAGTGATCCTTTTGATCAATCATTACCTGTAATTATCCTCACTATATTCTTTTCTATGGTATTATGCAGGATGAAGATGTATGAAATTAGAAAAGGTGGATGCTATGGCATTGGGTTCATTGACCCAAACACCGTTAATGAATACACATGGCGAATAAATCCACATCATCAAAAGGACGTAGAGGACAACTTGCTAGAGTTCTTGAAGCGCCTCAAATACAATGAAGATATACTACTTCCTTACAACTTCCAGTGAGTCACACTGTCTTGTACTACAAATTCTTTATTTTTGCCTACTAGCTAGCTACATGTTTTTGCTTACATATGCCCGCTTAATTAAGACATGCAAACGTGTGTGCATGCAGATTTCACTGGGTCTTGTGTATCATTAAAGTTGACGCCGGAACAGTTGAAATACTGGACTCACTACTCAAAGTTAAAACTGACTATAACATCTTGTTTGGGATAGTCAACAGGTAATTTTAATCATTATTAACTATATATCTCGGCCTATTTAGTTCGTCATTTCATGATATGAACTATTTAATAACCCCTTTATTCATTTTCTTTGTCGGCGGACAGGGCTTGGGCAAGGTTCATCAGCGTCACGGATGGCGAATGAAAAAAAAAGCTTCAATGGTTTTGACCCAAGGTAAGTAATTAAGTAGTACTAGCTAGCTAGCTAGCTAGCTGCCATCTCTTTAATTATGATGCTTGATTAATTATTATCTGATCAAATTCCATTCTCGTAAAGGCCCTGAAGCAGGCGCAGGGGACTGATCTGTGTGCATTCTGCGTTTGCGAGAACATTCGCATGATGGCGTCCGAAAGGAGCAGATCTCAAAGACAGGAATGGGTACGCTTGTCAGAACACTATTCACAATTTTTACACCATTATCGATATCTAGTCACACAACTAATACACATGCATATTGATCTCCTTCTTAACAGTTCAGAGAGGTGCGGGAGAAGCTCCTAGAAACGGAGCGCATAGAAGCACTTCAAGAGGAAATAGCGGGATTTTTGCTCGACCAGGTCATAAATCCGAAGAGAGAATACTATTACCCGCTACCGCCCCCATGAAAACCACTTCCAATTGTCATCGTGCTCCGAAGGCACCAATTAGGCTAATGCCACTGGCTCCGAAGGCAACATGCATATGTAGGAGAAATTGTATATAGCTATACATTTGTGTATGTGTGAATTAATTAATATGGTGGTTTTGTGAGACATTGATAATATATATATGCATGATTGGTTCTACTAGAAATTCTATTTATATATATATATATATGTAGTATCGTAAAATACCAGCAAACGAAAAAGAATTAAAATGGAAACACAAAATTAAATGAAAAAGAGATCATAAAACTAAAAAAACCCAAAACCTTATAGTACCGGTTGGTATTACCAACCGGTACTAAAGGGCTCCAGCCCCCCGGAGCTGGCTGTGCCACGTGGTTGCCCTTTACCACCGGTTCGTGCTGAACCGGTACTAAATGGGGGGGGCCTTTAGTGCCCACACTTTAGTACCGGTTATGGAACCGGCACTAAAGGGCCTTACGAACCGGTGCTATTGCCCGGTTCTGCACTAGTGCTTAATACAGACATATCAAACTACATCTCCGCCATCCTGAACATCCGCCATCCAACTCTAGATGTATGACCCAAAGCAAGACCAATGAGCAAGTAGCGAGTGAGCTCAGATAGGCATACATGTATTCATTAAGAAATTTGAATCAACTGTAGTTGGTGCAACAGGAATCTTTACTATCCCATTTTCATTTGGAAGGAGGCATGTGCTATATTTTAACGTACATTATACCTTGAGAATAGAGGCGCAGAAGCTGCTTAGTCGTAAAAGGTACCATAAATAGAAGACTCAACACATGCATACATCAAATTACTGCCTCGCAACATTCTTGTCTTGAACATCATCGTTCAATTGAATGAATGATATGTCAGTGCTAAGTATGACTAAAGACGTGCCATATGAAGGTGCAAGCGTGAAAGCCATTTTCTCTCCTAAGATATGGAGCGATAAGAATTAGATTTTCAAAATCGCACTCCGTGGTTGATTAAGTAACGAACAAGCGTGGTTGTAGGCACCAGAGACGATTTCTACCTAGGCTTTTGGGTCTTTTACTGGTCCGTTCACGTGGGCTTGGCAGCTTGATGTGGTCACACTTCATTTTCTGTTGGGTTGATGCCAAGTGAGTCGTACAACACACATACACATGCACGTAGCTGGCAAGTTTTTTGTTGGGCTCAACCAGTGTCGTAGCTAGGATCTGGCCACGCCCCGGGCCACCCTTGGCGCTACAGTGACCAGGGCCATGGCCTGGGCAGCCCGGGGCCTGGCTAAATTTCTCTCAACCCAACAACAGTGCTAGACGCAAGGCAGGGCCTACCCCCATGAAAATCGGGGGTGGGGAGGGCGGAGATTAGTTAGCCTTGAGATGCCCGTATGGCTCTGTGCGTCTAGGATTATTGCTACAATGCCCCTGCCATAGTCACACGCTCAGGGTAGGCGAGGCAGGGGCGAGCCGGTGAGGGCCGACGTCTGTTTTCGGTTTCGCTTGGACGTGCTATGCCTACCGGTGACGGTGATGGATGTTTCATTGGTTGGTCGTGCCAGGTTTGGATTATGGCATCACCTGACAAGACACTCCCTTTTCATTGCGGCATGGTTTCTTTTAGACTTCTCCATGTTCGTGTTTTGTTTGCTGTCGGTGGCAGTCGGCGATGCGTTAGCTCCTTGTGTCAAACAAGGTTCAGACTTGTTTCCCTCCCAGCTATGTCGTCTCCTTTCTCAGATATGCAACTGGGCTGCACGTGAGACACGACCGACAAAGGCTGAAACCGGTCGACCAAACATAATCATTAGCCATTCTCAAATCGCTCGCCTGTTCTCCTCTATTCTTTACCTCCATTATTGCGGGAATCAATTACAGTATATTCCAATGAGAGTTGATTGTATGAAAGATTAATATTCTAGATTAACATATGTGAATAAAAGTGAAATATATATTATTTATTGCATTTGATTATTGTATAATTATTTTATTATATATAAATAGCATAAAATATTGGAAAGCTTTTTCCATGCATGTTAAGGTGCGCCTTTGATGAGATGAGATGACATATGTGGCAGCTGCAGTGAGGTGGAATGTGTGCATGTTGAGAGAAATGAAAGTAGTGGAGCCCATTATTTAGTTATTTAGAAGAGTTTTGTAAAAAATATATACAATCATTACTTCTCAATCAACTCCAAACCATCTGATCCACGTAGTGATTAGTGCAGATTTTTTTTTTTCATTTTTGAGATTTCAAAAAAAAAAGTCCTATGAAAATGTGTTGATAAACATAGGTATTTCTTAATCGACTGTGATGTAGCCACTCACAAGATAGAATAGATAGATAGATAGATATAGATAGATAGAAATAGAAGATAGATTAATGGTGGTGATGAAATATATGGCTTGGTCTACACGTTACATAGGCGGAGGGGGATGGATAGGAACATGATATGACGCTGCGCAGTTTGCCGCGGCGAAGGTCACGGTGCGCTTGTCGAGGTCGTACCCGACGTGCATGTTCTGCTGCGCGATGTTCCCGAGGATCGACGCCGGTAACCGCTCCGGCACCGCCGACACCGCCAAGCACATGGTGCCCTCCTCCACAACCACGAAGGTGTTCTCCGCATTGAGCGTGACCGCCGCGCCGCCGCCCAGCCCCAGCGTCACGTCAGGGACCATCGCCTTCGCCCGCCGCTCCCCTACCCTGCTCACGTCGAAGCACAGCGTCAGGAGCTTGTCGGGCGATGGCGCCCGCGGGAGCTTGATCCGGCGGCTCAGCTCCTTCACCATTGGGTCCAGCAGCGCCTTGTTGAGGAATGTCAGCGTGGTGCCGGAGTCGACGATGACGTCCTGGTGCCCGTGCGGCGACGCGATGGTCATGTTCCCGATCTTGACGGACTGGAGGTCGACGGTGTAGTACGTGTCCACTAGGGATGGGATCAGCGGTGTCGCCACCGCGCCTGTGTCCTTCACTATGGCGCGGGCGCCGAAGTTGAGCGCGGAGGAGGCGTTCACGGAGTAGGGCACGAGGCAGTAGGAGAATTTCCGACCGCCGAGCGATTTGTGGGCGCCGAGCTGCGTGACGAGGGAGAGGGCGCCGCCTCCGAGGCCCACCACGCCGTCCGCTTGGAACGTGCCAGCCGTGGCAGTGGAGCAGCCGAAGTTCACGGTGGCCACGCGCTTCCTCCGGCCCCGATGGCCGCGGGCGGTGCCGGGGACGTGGGCGAAGGTGAAGGTCTCGGTGGAGATGAGGCCGCTTGTCCTAGAGCCGTCGCCGTAGGAGTAGATGTACTTGCAGTTGGAGGCGAGGGCGCAGGTGGCGCCGTCGGGGATCGCGCGGCATGCGCGGGACTTGCAGCCCACGAGGCCGAACGTCGTCGAGTTGTCTGGGTCGAACAGGACGACGCTCGGAGGACGGTCCACAGCGGCGGCGCCAGTGCCGTTCCGGCAGTTGAACCAGACGAGGTCGCTGCCGGTGTCGGCGATGGCGAGCATCCGTGTGGGTGGAGTGCCTATGCCCACGGCCATCAGGTACTCGAACGACCTGTGGTCGACCTCCGACATGGTGCCGTCGTCGATGACCCGGGCGCGCGCCGTGGACCGCCGCGCCGCCGCAAGCACACGGCCGTGTGCGGTGAGCGATGGGTCGTGGAACGGCGACCGAACGGAGTCCCGGTGGATGAACTCCACGCTAAACCCATCGTCGCCGCGGCTGCCATTATTGCGTAGCTCCGTGCACACACAGAGCTGCACGGCCAGGACGACGCAGGCGAGCAGGAGAACGCCGGAGATGGTCGTCCCCGGCATTGTGTCCTACTCCAAAGTCCAAACTCAATTCCCGGGGATTTTGTCCATCTACTGGGTGCTGCAGCCATTGAGATCACGGGGTATTAATTAATTTCCATCTAAAAGATCGATGATGATGATTAAATTAATTACTTGCCAATCTAAAAGATATCCAGAGTGATTGATGGCATGGTATTGCGGGGTATTAATTAACTACCAAGAAACGCTTACTAAAACAATATCTACCCAACCGGCTTTGATATATTTTCTCATGAATTGCCTTGTGCCTTGTATTCCAGATTGCCCACATTGTCACCCCAATCCTCGTCGCCTCTTCATGAGTGAGCTTCTCGATGACGCTAAATAAACCGAAGCTTCGCGCTCGCCTTCAGTGAGTGCATGGCTAAACACACCGTGCCTCGGTGAACTCCGACGGTGATTACCATTTTTCATTTTTGAGGGATATGAGCAAGCAACTGTGGGCGATTGATCTGAACAAGATTTGGGCTGAAAGCCCTATTTTGTTTCTTTGGAAGAGGTTGAAACTTGGTTGGGGCAAAGGGGCAGAAGAAACGATGGGACATATTTGAAGCCGTGCTGCATTAGAACCTTACCATAAATTTGCATACAATAATACTTCCTTCGGTCCGTTTTAGTTCGCATATAAGATTTGTCTGAAGTCAAACCTCGTAAAATTTGATCAAGTTTATAGAAAAAAAACCAACATTCAGAATATGAAATCAACAACATTAGATGCATCATGACTTTAGTTTTCATATTGTATAAATTTAGCATTGTAGATGTTAATATATTTTCATATAAATATCGTCAAACCTTATGAAGTTTAACTTCAAACAATTCTTATATGCAGAGTAAAAACGACTGGAGGGAGTACTACACGTACAGGATGAT
>NC_057813.1:713705075-713717101 GCF_018294505.1 Triticum aestivum | reverse complement strand
ATTTTCACTGGTGGATCCGCCCTCCTAATTAAATCTCTGCCAATCACACCCCTCAGCCCCGTAAACCCCCCGTAAACTCTCCGTACATCTAGCATTGCTCATTTGCATAGCTTCTTAGGGTAATTGAACTATGCAAGCAGGAGTTTGTCTTCGCCCACAACTGGAGATAATTGGGTCGAATTTAAAATATTTATGTACATGAAAAATCACATACTTTTTAAAAAGGTATTTAACAATGTTAGTGATTTTTTTTTAAAATGTCTCATGTATTGTTTTGAGTAAAAAATGTGTTCATGCATTTAAAAATATTCATGTAAGTAAAAATGTTCTTGTATTCTAAATAGTGTTTGTGTGTTCAAAATGAGTTCATGCCTTTAAAGAAATTTTCTGATATTTTTAACAAAATGTAGGTGATATTTCCTTTAGTGTTCCTATAATTTCTAAAAATTATTTATGAATTGAAAAATGATTGTGTATTTGCTATATATAAAATGGACAAATGGGAAGAACAAGGATACACCTAAATGTTGTATAATTGTATTATTAAAAAGGATTATATTTTGTCAAATAATAAGAAGAATGGCATAAGAAAAATAAAAGAAAGACAAGAGAAAACAAAACAAATTAGTAAAGAAACGAAAAAAGTGGCATATGATTGGCCCTCATGGCATACAACACTTCCCCTCAAATTGAAGTTCGTTGAGCTGCGTGTCCCATGTAGCTGATGAAAGGCGGAGAGCGGATCTTGCAGAAGAGCCAGTGACGATCTGGTGGAAGAAGACTCAGAGGGCGGAGACACGGACGAGGTTGGACGGGGTGAGGTTGGACGGGAGATCGGCCAGGTGGTCTTTGATGATGGAAGTGCACGGAGATGAACCATATCCCACTGACCAATCGACTCGACGGTAGTTTGGAGGGGTTTGGAGTGGAGATCGAGAGGCCGACGAGAAGATGGACAAGTTTTAGGCTTAAGGGGATGTCCATGTGTCGCCACCAGAGCTGGGTTGCGGCGGGTTTGTGCTGGAGTTGGGAAGAAACGAATGTGCCGCGGAGCTATAGTTAGCAAGATAGTGGGCCTGCGCTCGCCTCCCGAATGGGCCTGGGCTACTAAGTATAAGCAACACCCGGCTCCCGTGCTAGTTCTAGTGGCGTGCCAGGATTGCCCGGGAGTAACTACTCAACGGGTACCCCTTTGGGTGGCTTCCCATTGAACGCATGTGGGAAAGCCCTAGTGTGTCGGTTGGTGTTCCCGACGGTCATCCCGTGTCTCCATTCGGTGCATAGTTATTTTTTCTACATGCGTTTTATTTTCTAGGGTCTTATTGGGATTTTGGATTTTACTTGGTTGTTCCTAGGTTTTCTTATTAACTTTTACTGCTCGCTTATTGTGATTGGTCCAACCACACCTCCCACGGATCGATCCCCGTCTTCAACACATCCGACCATTCATCCAGATTCATCCAACGGACTAGATCGAACGACCTGCTTTTGCCGAGCGGGAGTCGACCAAAAGTCTAATCGCACCCAAACATTTATGTAAGTTAAAATCAGGGCCGGACACTCCAACCAAGGGCGGCCCAAAAAATTTGACGGAACATTATACGGCATTTTCCATGATATTTCGACATGTGTGTTCTTGTCATTTTCATTCTCGGAAATTCAAATGAAGCCAGGGAAACCTGAGACCGACCTGCTATGGCGACATCATATGGACCCCTTGAGGTAGTGGTAAAAGTTTGCACAAAAGTCGACACATATGCTGCTTAGAAACGAGATCATATCTTACGACGGATCCATGTGTCGAGATTGAACGTGTAAGATCTGCACGTGAGGAGTCGGGCCACATCCTCCGTTGATGTTGAAACTTTCCTATACTTAACACACATCATTACATCGGCCTTTTCTCGGGGCCGTCTATTATATTCCAATCATTGAGTGCATTTCTTATGATTTTAATGTGAAAAATTCAAAATATGAATTGCGGCGGCATGAAACCGTGACAAAAATAATGGGATGAAAATTGCGGCGAGACGGACGCGACAGTCACCCTGCCCCTCTTGTTGTCCGCGGCAACACCGACGACCCACATCTCCGCCCTCTCCATGAACCCTAGCGGCCGCCCTCTCCTCCGGCTAGCTAGGTATAGCTCGATGCCTATTAAGAAAAAAAATCAGCGTGTTGCTATTTTGTTGATGAATAACGCTATATGATACGTTTTGCATGGTTTTTCGTTGGGTGGTTGTTTTATCATGGCGCGGATTTACAAATCACGGGACCTCACATTGGCCACATGTCGTCGGGTCCCTTGCTCTTTTCTCCTCCCTTGCTCTTTTCTCCTCCTAACAATGACCACGGCGCCCATGGATCCGGAACGCTAGCAATCAATCAGGATTTATAAGGTCAAGTTGGTTTAGTAGACGCGGACGTGGGTCGCTAAATGAAACCGGCGTCGTACTTAGGGCCGCACAAAATTCATTTTACTTTCTCAATTCGGATGAAAAATTGGGTTGGCACCCCACCTAGAGCCTGGCCAAGGATCGATGTATCACTAGTAGAAAACGGAGTTATATTACCGATTCGTAGGGATCTTTAGTGTCGGTTCTGTAACCGGCACTAAAGTGTGGGGACTAAAGGTCCTCCTTTAGTCCTGGTTCAGCACAAACCGGCACTAAAGGGCCACCACGTGGCACGAGGCACGCTGTGGTCTGGGTAACACCAACCAGGACTAAATAATTTTTTAAATTTTGTTTGAAATAAAACAAAAACAGCCCACCTACTGGGTCGGCACGGCCTGCATACGACTAGAAACCCAACATCTAGTTGTGCCAGGATGCAGGCCCATACGACACAGTAGGGTCCACAGGGCAGAAGACTTGCAATAGGCTCACAAAGGCCTGCTTAGAGAGGAGCTCGACATGGTAGCCGTGGCGGGGCTTATAAACCGGTGCGAGCTCCTCTCAACTAGCGAGGGGATGCACTGCGGGTGGCAGCGCACCTCTTTAGTACCGGTTGGTGGCACGAACCCGTACTAGGGGGGGGGGGGGTCTTTAGTACCGGTTGGAGCCACCAACCCGTACTAAAGGTTCGCCACAATCCGGTACTAATGAGCGCCGCCCGCCTAGCCGTTGGAACCGGCACTAATGGTCACATTGGTGCCAGTTAAATTACAAATCGGGACTAATGAGCTTCACATTAGGCCCTTTTTCTACTAGTGTATGGCACGGCGTGGATCCCTTCCCCGGGCGAACTGGTGCTTCCCCTCCGAGCGGCGACCCCGACCCATCTCCTCTCCTCTCTTTCCTCCTCTGCCCGATGAGATGAGATGAGATCCCCTGATTTATTTGCTTGTTCATCAACAAGCTTGTTTTCATTTTAATTGTATATGTAATATTACTACTACTCTCTTTGTAAATAAATATAAGAGCGCTTAGATCACTACTTTAGTGACCTAAACACTCTTGTAGTTTTCTTTACAAAGGGAATACTATATATAAGAAGAAAAGGGAGAAAAAAAAGAACATGTGGAGATATGAACCGACAGGAGATTCTTGTGGGCGGGGACGCTGGTTTGGTGCAGCGATTATGTAGGAGTTTGAGCAAGTTGAGTTGAAACTTTGAGGATCGCTGGCAAGAGTTCTTCCCCGACCGAGCTGGCTCGAATCGAATCGAACAAGGACATGCGTACGTCCACTCACAATAAATCAATCAATCAACCAAAGAAAAAAATGTGAACCAACCCGTGGTTAAATGATTAGAGGGACTGTGGTAACCTCAGCCCACTAGTGTTTAAATCCTGGTGCTCGTATTTATTCCTGGATTATTTCAAGATTTCCGGTGATGCGCAATTCAGTGGAAGGAGACGTTCCCGTTGACGACGATGTGCCCGCGGTGACTTTGTAAATTTCAAGATGATATGCCAGCTCAGTCTTTCGGAGGTGCTCATAGGGGTAGGGGGTGCGTGTGTGCGTTCATAAGTGTGCATGTGTTTTCATAGGGTGAGTGTATGCGCATGTATATAAGCGCTTGCGTCTGTACTGTGTTCAAAAAAAGTCAAAGGAAAAAAATAAAGTGTCAAGGGCAGTTGTGCGTGCATGCGTGCGTTGACTTCCCAAGCCGGGACGAAGCGCGAACCAACCTGTGGTTGAGATGGTTAGGTGGAAAGTGGTATCCCCAACCCACCAGGGTTCAAATCCTGGTGCTTACATTATTCTGGATTTATTTCAGGATTTCCGGTGATGCGCAATTCAGTGGAAGGAGACGTTCATAGGGATAGGGTATGCGTGTGTGCGTTCATAGAAATGAGTGTATGCATGTGTATATGAACGCTTGTGTTTGTACTGATGCTAAAAAAAAGGGCAGTGATAGGCGCCGGCAGACCGGCTTAATATTCGGCCGGTCGCCTAGCAGCCGTTGGATTAGTCCGATTCTTATCTTCTTCCACGGACCCACCCATGCAGCTCGTCCTGTAAGCGGAGAAATCCCCAGCCTCTATCAGGACGCAATCCACGCCCTCGTGCTTGGCTCCGGCGAGGGCATCCGTCGGATACTCGGAGCCGAAGCCTCACATCGCTGCCCTCCGCTGCTCACCGCCGGTCCCATCTTCTACCTCTTACACAGCCATTTCGGGCACTGCAGTTCGGCATGGTAGCCCCAATCCTTGTCGGTTGCAGCAAAAAAAAACGACGGTCCGAGCACGTCGCCTCAGCAGTCACAGTGTGGGCGCTGGCGTGTGCCCCGCCGTCGCAGCACCGCCTCATCAGTTAAAGCCCGCGTCAAACTTTTTGATTTGCCGGTAGTAACATTTGATTTCGCTGGTTCCAGCTTTTTTCCGCCGGTGGAAACATTTTCTTCTCTTGGTGGTAGCTTTCGCATCCCAGGTTCCAGCTTTTTGTTTGCCGGTAGTAGCATATGATTCCACCGGTTCCAGCATTTTTATTGGCCATGGCGCCGCTGTGACTAAAGTCGTTGCATAAAAAATCATCGCCGGTTCCAGCAAAAAATATTACTGGTCACAGCAAATCCGTCGCCCGTGGAAGCAAACAGCAGTACAACACCATCGACTGCACATCCCCAGAAAAATTAGTTGCTGATTCCAGCAAAACTCGCCTACGGTTCCAGCTAAACAAAACGTCGGATGTAACATTGGTATCTACCTGGGGCAAGAAAAGTGAACGGCTCTGCCTTACTCGCCACAGCCCACGGGCACCGGCACCACCCTTTGCAGCAACTCCCTCGCGAGCATTCCGGCGAGTCAAAACCATGGACAGCCCCATGCTGGCACCGCGCGGCATGGGTCGCAGCTCCAGTCTAAGAGCATGCTTGGATACGTTTTAGTCTCATGACTAAAAGTAGTGGGACTAAAACTTGCTAGTCTCACCCATGCTTGGATCCAAATACTAAAGAGACTAAAATCTAGTTATTGAGCATTTATTATCCTCCAAACCCTCCAATCCAGAACTAAGGAGAGGAATTAAATGAGGAGAGAGAGAGCTAATACATATTTTAGTAGGTTTCCCATGACTAAAAGATTTTAGCCTCAAGACTAGTCCTAGTCTCTCTTTAGTCAGGGGTGCTTGGAACTTTAGCCTCTAAAAAAGACTATTTTTAGTCAGACTAAAAATAGTCCCTTGTATCCAAGCACCCTCTAAATCCAACCTTGCCTAGCAGCGATATGTGGTCAGGGATTAACAACGGTGGTGGTCATATGGGCTTGCTCGTGTAGAAGAGAGACTACTAGAGAGCGGCGTTTTGGCTCTTAGGTGCATATGTCTTCACTGTCGAAATACACATTTTGAAAAGTTGAAAAATTCGGGACAAAAAATCCCATGTGTATATCCGACATTTTATGTGCGTTCACAAGGTTTCAATGAAAAACAACGTTTTTTTGTGGCTTTTGTAAAAAAGATAAAGAAATGCCTCGTGAATAGTTAGAATGAAGCATCAAAAATTGTCTTTTTTATACAAGCCACAAAAAACGTCGCTTTTCACTGAAACCTTGTGCACGCACATAAAATGTCTGAATATACACGCGGGATTTTTATTTTTAATTTTTAAATTTTTCGAAATGTGTATTTCGACAATGTATACATATGCACTTAGAAGCCAAAGGCAATTACCGCTACTAAATGAGATTTTGGTGCTGCGTTGTACTCAAAGAGGAGAGAGAGACAAGAAAGGGGATTAGCGGTGGGTGAAAGGATAAGAAGGAAGAAGAAGGGGTCACGTGGGATGAGAGCAAAAGGAGTCTCACGTCCACGCGGGCGTGCGCTAGCGACCGGCTCAAATTTGAGCCGGTCCGCCGGCATGAAACGTTTTCCAAAAAACAAAAAAAGCCGGGACGACGCGCGAGGCAAATTATTAATTCCGATCGATCCATCTCACGGCATGCACCACCTCAAGGCCAGGCAAGACCGGATCTTAGAATTAACTAGAAGAACGTCCGTGTGTTGCAACGGGGCCACATTAATTTTAAGAGTTCAATACTAATATTCTCATACATATCAAGTGACATTGACGACCTTTTTTACCATCAAATCCTCACACACACACTCTCTGCCTCCCTTTTCCTCGCTCTCTCTCCCCCCTCTCTCTCTAACACACACACACACACACACACATATCCATATTATTGGGTACGGGACCATAATCAATCTATTTCACACACACGCTAGTGCATAACAATATGGATTATGTGTATAATATTTGCCACCACAACTGAGGGAATTAATTTCATGTAAATCGGCTAGCCACAGCTCCAAGAATACGCGGAGGATGTGGCCCGCTTCCAAGTGCGTCTGCGATCCGGCCACCCACGCCGGGTCCTTCAAGTGCCGCTTCCACCGCACTAACTCCCAGGGCCAGGGAAGCCGCCCTTCTTCGCCCCCTTCACCGGCCGCGGCCAACGCGGTGCCGCGGCACCCGGCCTTGCCGTTCTCGTCCTCCGGTACCATCACGACCCGGTGACGTAGCCCAAGCATGGGCCTCGAGAATCAAGAACGCTCGACAACGGAGAGGGAAGGGAAGATCATATACATGTCATAAGAAAGGGAGTTTATTTACCGCTCCCTCGATGTATTGTTTCCTTTGTTTGGAGAATGATTACCATCCATGAGTTAAGGTAAGGTTAATGTGATTGAGCGATTTTTTCTGAAAATCAATTATTTGTTTTTTAATTAATGTGATTGAGCGATTTAAGGTAAGGTTAATTAATTTAGATTTGATCTTTAGAGATTGTTCGTGATTGATTCTACATTACTAAATAACTTGCGCCAGTATGGAAAGTTCTGATCTGTTCAGATTTCTTTCGTTGTGTGAGAGTGTGACGCGAAAATAAACCGATGAAGTGGGGGGAGGGGACGAAAAAAATCTACGAAAAAACCCAGCGAAGGTGGAAGGAGGTACCCAAAAAAACCATGCGATTTTTTCACGAGGGGAGAGATGCGACCACGTACAGATTCCATAATAAATTAATTAGGTCCATAACGGGATTTCTTTACAATGCGTTAAGATTTACGTGTTAGTTTTCTTAATAAAGAAATGCACTGATGTAGGGATCGATTGATTCGGATAAGGAAAGATAGATTCGTGATCTTTTGTATGTTAGGAAATTAGTGGTTTGCAAGGAAAGAGTGGAGAGAAAAAGAACCAATGCGACCATGTATAGATCCCATAATAAATTAATTAGGTCCATAACAGGATTTGTTTGCAATGCGTTAAGATTTACGTGTTAGTTTTCTTAATAAAGAAATACACTGATGTAGGGCGCGATTGGTTCGGGTAAGGAAAGATAGATTCGTGATCTTTTGTATGTTAGGAAATTATTGGTTTGCAAGGAAAGAGTGGAGAGAAAAAAAACCAGTACGAGTGGTGGGAGGTGGGACGAATAAAAACCGGACGAAATTGGGAGGTGGGAGGGGGCGGGTAAAAACCGACGAAAAAAACCAACGAAAATGGGAGGTGGGAGAGAGGATGAAAAAAAAACTAGGGGAGGTGGGAGGAGGACAAAAATAAACTGTACGAGGCTACCAACTGCTCCATTAGGAGTAGAGATTGTTTGTGAAAATAACATGCGACGACGACTTAGCGAGCGGATCCCCTTAAAAAAGACATAGCGAGCAGATTCCCTTAAAACTGGTAGAAATGGATACGATTGATGACATTGATAAATAGTGGTGAATGTTGGTATAATTTACTATCATCATGCATGGAAACGAATCATCAAGAAAAAGAATACTTCCTATTACTACACTCATAGGAAGCTTCCTAATCTCTGCTACCAAACAGTTTCTGCCCAAACAAGGAAGGAAAGTTATGGACGTGATTCGAAAGGAAACAAACATTATGAAGATTAATTAATTTAGATTTGATCTTTAGAGATTGATTATGATTGATTCTTTTACATAAAGACATTACTAAATAATTTGCGTCAGTATGGAAAATTCTGATCCGTTCAGTTTTTTTCGTTGTGTGAGAGGGTGAAGTGAAAATAAACCGATGAAGTGGGGGAGGCGACGAAAATAATCTACGACAGTTAACCTACGAAAAAAAACCGGACGAAGGTGGTGGGACGAAAATTGACCGGCGAAGACTACCAACTGCTCCATTAGGAGTAGAGATTGGTTGGTTCGATTTTTTTTGCGTGGAGGGAACTACCTGAGAGGTGGGAGGGAGTACGAAAATAAACCGTCTCGGCTGAGCGGGAGGTGGGAGCAAGTACCAAAGAAGTACCAAAAAAGATCGGGTGAGGTGGGACGAAAATAAAACCCGAAACGCGACCTACCAACTGAGACATTAGGAGTAGAGATATTAACAAAAGTGCAGATCCCGTCCCACTGTTCACTTTTTGACAAAAAAATTCCGAATAGCAATCTTGGTGAGTGATCTCGACCAGGTTTGATCGGCATGGCGTGTCGTTCCTCCAGGAGTGGGTGCTGAGAGGAAGGATGGCAAACCTCCATTGTCAATCGGCCGGAGCTACATCGTCATTTGGATCAGAGCATGGACAAAATCGAGATGGTAGAGGTTGAGGAATTTGTAGGACGTGAGGGTTTAAGGTGGGCATCACGAGAACTCACCCATATCTTGGTAGACGGCAGACCCGAGGTGTAGTCGTGTTCGTGCTTCAGGGGCTACCACGCTTTCCTCGCCGCCATCGCCTGTCGATGCCACTTCAGCGCCACGAGAATGGGACTGAGGGACGAAGGGAAGAGAAGGGAAGGAAGCGAGCTAATGACGTACCTATGTTTGGTATGTAATACCCTCCATTAAGAGTAGATATTTTCTTAAATTCGGTTATTTTGTTTCCTAATTAATGTGATTGAGCAATTTAAGGTAAGGTTAATTAATTTAGATTTGATATTTAGAGATTGATCGTGATTGATTTTTTCACATCAAGACATTACTAAAAATAACTTGCACCGGCATGAAAAGTTATGATCCGTTAAGATTTTTTTTGTTGCGTGAGAGGGTGACGCGAAACTAAACCGGTGGGGTGGGGGAGGGACGAAAAAAACCAGCGAAATAAAATGGGTGGGAGATGGGAGGAAGTACCAAAGAAGTACCAAAAAAGACCAGGTGAGGTGGGACGAAAATAAAACCCGGAACGCGAGCTACCAACTGAGACATTAGGAGTAGAGATTAATTATGATGAGGTATATATATTGCTGCGCGCGTATACAGCCGGGAGAGAGGTTAGGATTATTCTGAGACTTGCCATTTATATATAGATCCTCATCTTCTGGGTACATAAGAAATACACCTAATCTAATCT
The DNA here is from genome assembly GCF_018294505.1 of Triticum aestivum. Lineage (NCBI taxonomy): Eukaryota > Viridiplantae > Streptophyta > Magnoliopsida > Poales > Poaceae > Triticum > Triticum aestivum. Next base: position 713,707,332 of record NC_057813.1, on the reverse strand, counting down.
CCCGAGGCTGAGGGCGATGCGATTTGCAACAAGAAGATGCAGATCTTCGTCCTCCTCCCGAAGCCTAACGATCCCAAGTTCCCCAACCGCCTCGCGCTGAAGGTCTCGGCCGGAGACACGGTCGCGAGCCTTAAGGCCAGGATCGAGAAAGCCGACCGGGTGCCACCATGGCGGCAGCGTCTCGTGTTCGCCGGCTCGGACCTGCCTGACGGCCGCGCCACGCTGGCCGAACTCGGCCTCGTCAACTTGTCGACGGTGCGCCTCGTGGAGACGAACATGCAGGTGTTCGTCCGGGTGGTCGAGTGTATCAGTTTCTACGACATCGCAAGCAGCGACACCGTCGAGAGCTTCCGGTCAAGGTTGCATGAGCGGGTGGGCTGTCCTCCGGTGCAGCAGCGCCTCATCCACGCCGGCAGGCAGCTGGAGGACGGCCACACCCTCGCCGACTATGGCGTGCGGAACGAGTCCACGCTGCACTTCATTTGCCGGCCCGCCTATCAGAGAAGAAGGATGGTCGAGCTGTACATTGAGGTTAGAGACACGGTGGGCAGGATCAAGGAGCGCCTGCAGGAGGCCGAGGGGGTCCCGACGGAGTGCCAGAGGTTCTACCTCCATGGAAAGGAGCTGGACGATGGCCGCGCGCTCGCGGACTACGACGGTGCCTTGGAGAGAAAAATTCCTGTGGTTGTTGACTGCCAACGGTGCTGGCCGGAGAGTGACCGCACCACGAAGACGAAGAAGGGAAAGGTGCCGCCGGTTGTCATTGCAGGAACGCTTAAGAGACACACAGACGTTGAGGTCGGTACTGTGGGGAAAAAGTTCAAGATGGGGCCCGATCAGGTGGAGGAGATTCAGGCCGTGAAGTGGAGGGGCTTCACCGTTTTTCTGATCGATCCGGCGCCAGAACAATAACAAAACAGGCTTTGTCTTATGTCTTTAAATCATGGCTCGGTCCTTAGGAGTAGAATTCCAGTTTTTACCTCATGTTTTCATCCGTGTTGCATCATTTATTTAGCAAAACTTGTCTAAGAGTTTATCCTAGGCATCTCCCAACTGCAGATTTTTACATCATGCATGTTTTGGGCTCCACGCGTCAGATCTTTTACATTGAATTGGGGATTTTATTAATGATCAGAGTTCTCTAGCAATCAGCTTGCAAAGCACTCAACTACTCCCTCCGTGTAGTGTCGAAAATACTTTTATCTTAGACAAACACCGCCCACACACTCCCACCCACTTGTGTGTGTCTAGAGTTAGGTCAACAACCTTGATCATCCACAGCACGGAAAACAGGGAAATCAAGAGGCGCGTGGGAGAAAGAAGAGACTCGACTTGATGTCTCTATGATGATCGTTGGTTTCTTGGTGATCACCTCCTCGTTATAGATGTCGCTTCTCGCCTGCTGCACTGCCTTTGCCTCCCTTTCAATGGGCAAAGACATGTACAGAGGTGGACAAAATGCAATGTGACCTGATCGGGCCTAACTTGACCATGGAGTGTGAGAGAGGCACGCAATGCGGTATTGTTGATTGGCTACTACACTTTGTAACATTATATACTGGGTTTAGACGGGAGTACATCACAACTACCAACATCATTGCCATCTTTATACTCGTGTTTGTTCTGAACTTGAGTCTATTGCATGTTCACAATTGTTTTGCACGGTCTTTTCACATGACATTGCCTGTTGTTTACCTGTGATTTCCTATTGTTTAGAGAGTTTTGTAACCACGTGTTAGCTACATGCTCGTGCGGGAGCGGTTTTTAGCTGATTTGCATGACATGCTTACATCTCATAACCGGTCTTTAGATGTTTTGTCCTTGATGTGTTGGTGCTCTATTTCTTTGTCACATATTCATGTCAAGTGTTTATAACTGATTAGCAAAACATCTGGTCACTGTATTAGCAAATCTACAATTTTAACTTAATTTGTAGGAGTTGTTGCTCTTCTTACTTTATGAAAAGACCGTCGCAGAATTGAGAATCTCCTCGAAATTGCATTAGGAGTTCAGAACCATCGATATGAATAGCGGCCATTGACATAGCTCTGTTGATATGAGTGGAGATCGAACTAAAAAAGCCCCCCCCCCCTCCCCACATCGTCTGCTCGAGCGACTCGGGCGACCCCCCAAGAACTCCCTGATGGGGTTATGTACCTAGGATAGGGTCATGGACTTGATCCAAGTAACTTACCCCAAGACATCCTTAGAAGAGGTCGCCTTCCAGTCGACCAATGAGGACTCACTCGACTGGTCT
>NC_057813.1:713697214-713704038 GCF_018294505.1 Triticum aestivum | reverse complement strand
TGGGGCAGGTGTTTTAGCGATTTTGTGGAGAAGTTGCGATTCTTCCGAGTACTCTCATCATGGTGTCTGCTGGAGTTTTGGTCAAGGGTCAAGAGATCCGTCTCGGCACTTTCACCTTCATCGCCGACGACTCCGCATGGCTCCAGGAGGCTCCACTCGACGTAGACGCGCTCCCCGTCCGCGGTGCGACGCATTTTCGCGCATGTGTCCGCGGCGTTCTGCTGCGGCAACCGTCGACCCAGTATCGGTCGGCTCCTCCATCGTCCACCCTCCCGGTCTCCCGCCAGCGCAAGCGCTCAGGCCGGTCGAGGCTTCAGCGATGGGTGAGTCACGCGGTGGCTCGCCAATCGGCCACTACACAAGTTGCGGCAATCGAGCCCAACGAATCTCTCTACGGCTTGTTCGATCAGTCGACTGGCTCCGGAGAGACCGCATCCGAATGCGGAAGCAGTGATCCAGCGGCGGAAATCTTGATGGTCGACGGGCCCCGCAGCCCTCCTGGCTTCGCCCGAGGTGGTGGAGCAGGTGACGGCGGCGACCCTGCACGAGACTACGAAGAGTACCAGCCCGAGCCACTCGACTCTCTGCAAAGAGAAGAGCTTCGCCGCAGGAACGAGGATCCCCTGCGTATTCCCATCGCAGGAGAAACCCCCGAGGCTCGTGCCTTGGAGGAGGCGCGTCTGGCCAATTTGGCCGAGCGCACTCGACTGGAGAACCTTCAGCGAGCACTCGACGAGCGCGCGCGGCAACGAGTTCCCGACACCAGTCGACGTCAACTCTTCCCGCCGACTCAGGTATATCGAACCCCAATTCAGAATTTAGCAGCTGCGACCCGTATAGCAGAGTCCATTCAGCCTTCGCAGTCGGAAGCTGGCAGAGGTTTGCTGCAGATTAGGGATCTGCTCCGGGCAGCAGGAGATCAGAATTCAGCCGTGTCTCAGTCGCGCAACAGAATTCACAGTCGATCTGTCACTGTGAATACGGTTCAGTCGGCTCACAGCCCCAGATCGCCTCCGCGGCGCGAAGGGCGTGAGAATCGGCGAGATCAATATGGCGACAGACTCGACCGAGATGATAGGCGTCGAGTGCCCTATTCCCCTCCGAGGGGTGGGTCTTACGCTCCTCGGCAGCCAGATGATAGGCGTCAGTACAGTACAGGGCGTAGGGTTCCAGTTGACCCCAGAGAACCAGGCTTCGACGCGCGATCCATTATCGTGCAGGGGTTGGTCGACCGGAACAGAGCCCATCGAGGCGCACTCGACAGAGATGTACCCACGAGCAGTCGAGTACATGTTTCTGGTCCTGAATGTTTCAGCAGAGCTATCAGAGCCGCAGTTATCCCCCCCAATTTCAGGTTGGCAACAGGAGTCAGCAAGTTCACTGGTGAGTCTAAGCCTGAAACTTGGCTTGAGGACTACCGAGTGGCAGTTCAGATCGGTGGTGGGAACGACGAGGTGGCCATGAAGCATTTGCCCCTCATGTTGGAAGGTTCTGCCAGGGCATGGTTGACTCAATTACCTCCTAGCAGCATTTACACTTGGGAAGATCTGTCCCGAGTGTTCGTCAGAACGTTTGAAGGGACTTGCAAGCGACCAGCGGGATTGACAGAGTTGCAAGTCTGCGTGCAGAAAACTAATGAGACTCTCAGAGAGTATATTCAGAGGTGGATCACTTTGCACCACACTGTGGAAAATGTCTCTGATCATCAGGCAGTATGCGCCTTCAAAGACGGCGTCAAGAACAGAGAACTGAGTTTGAAATTTGGTCGAACCGGTGACATGACCTTGAGTCGGATGATGGAGATTGCAGCCAAGTACGCCAACGGCGAAGAAGAAGACCGACTCCGCAGCGGCAAGCACAAGCCGAGTCAGTCGGAAAAAGGAAACACCAGTCGGAAACAGAAGCGGAAGGCTGAACCGGCAGCTCCTGGAGAGGCTCTGGCCGTGACTCAAGGAAAGTTTAAGGGGAAACCAAAAGGATCCTGGAACCCCAAGAAGGTAAAGGATAAAGAAGGGAACGACGTGATGGATATGCCGTGTCACATTCACACGAAGAAAGATGAAGAGGGGAATATCATTTACCCAAAGCACACCACTCGCCAATGTCGACTCCTGATCCAGCAGTTTCAGGGAAAACAGTCTAAGGACAAAGAGAAGGAGTCGGACAAGGCCGAAGACAAAGAGGACAGTGAGGGAGGATATCCGCATATCAACTCCACTCTGATGATCTTTGCAGATGTGGAAAGCAGAAGTCGACTGAAAGTGATTAACCGAGAGGTGAACATGGTTGCCCCAGCAAAGGCAAATTATCTGAAGTGGTCTCAAACACCCATCACATTCGACCAATCTGATCACCCGACTCATATTGCCACCCCCGGGAGGCAAGCTTTGGTGGTCGATCCAGTTGTCGAAGGCACTCGACTGACAAAGGTGCTGATGGATGGTGGAAGTGGGCTGAACTTATTGTATGCAGACACATTGAAAGGTATGGGCATTCCGATGTCCCGACTGAGCACTAGTAACATGAGCTTCCATGGAGTTATACCAGGGAAGAAGGCCGAGTCACTCGGCCAGATAGCTTTGGACGTAGTGTTTGGTGATTCGAAGCATTTTCGCAAAGAAAAGTTGACGTTTGAGGTCGTGGATTTTCAAAGTGCATATCATGCCATTTTGGGGAGGCCAGCCTATGCACGGTTCATGGCTCGACCATGTTACGTGTACCTCAAATTGAAGATGCCCGGTCCCAAAGGTGTGATCACTGTCACCGGTGATAGGAAAAAGGCAGAGGAGTGCTTTCAGAAGGGCTCCAAGATTGCCGATTCCCAAGTGACAGCGGTCGAGTTTGAAGAATACAAGCAAAACGCAGATCCGAGTGACTTGCTGCGATCCAAGAAGCCCGCCACAGAGTCTGCATTCCAGTCGTCCGGTGAGACGAAGCCTGTTCACATTCACCCGACCGACCCCGAAGCAGCTCCGACCCGCATCTCCACAACACTCGACCCAAAATAGGAAGAAGCGCTCATCCAGTTCCTCCGTGAGAACTGGGACATTTTTGCATGGAAGCCCGCTGACATGCCAGGTGTTCCCAGGGGACTGGCTGAGCATCGCCTAAGAGTCGACTCGTCTGCAAAACCAGTCAAAGAGCATCTTCGGCGGTCCGCCGTCCAGAAGAGAAAGGCCATCGGTGAAGAAGTGGCTCGACTGTTGGCGGCAGGATTTATCCGAGAGATATACCACTCCGAGTGGCTCGCTAATGTCGTCATGGTTCCTAAGAAGGACAAGTCGCTCCGAATGTGCATTGATTTCAAGCACATCAACCGGGCCTGCCCGAAAGATCACTTTCCTCTCTCTCGCATAGATCAAATTGTTGACTCGACCGCGGGATGCGAGAGGTTGTCTTTTTTAGATGCTTACTCCGGGTACCACCAGATCCGTCTGTACGGGCCCGATGAGGTAAAAACAGCTTTCATCACTCCATTCGGGTGCTTCTGCTATATCACCATGCCATTCGGCCTCAAGAATGCCGGAGCCACATTTATGCGAATGATTCAGAAGTGTCTACTCACCCAAATCAGTCGGAATGTGGAAGCTTATATGGATGATATTGTTGTCAAGTCACGAAAAGGTTCCGACCTGCTCGCTGACCTCGCCGAAACGTTTGCCAACCTCAGAAGGTATGATATCAAGCTCAATCCATCAAAGTGCACATTTGGAGTTCCTGGTGGCAAGTTACTCGGTTTTCTCGTTTCCGAACGGGGAATCGATGCTAACCCAGAGAAGATTGGCACTATTCTCCGAATGAAACGCCCTGTGCGAGTGCACGATTTCCAGAAGCTTACTGGATGCTTGGCCGCATTAAGTCGATTCATCTCACGACTCGGTGAAAAGGCACTGCCTCTTTACCGACTGATGAAGAAGGCTGACAAGTTCGAGTGGACTCCAGAAGCTGATGCAGCGTTTGCCGAGCTAAAAGCTCTGCTCTCCACCCAGCCGGTGCTTGCTGCTCCAATCAGCAAAGAGCCTCTGTTGCTCTACATCGCAGCCACAGGACAAGTCGTCAGTACTGTGCTAACGGTCGAGCGGGAAGAAGAAGGAAAAGCTCTCAAAGTTCAGCGCCCAGTGTATTATTTGTCTGAAGTCTTGACTCCATCCAAGCAGAGATATCCTCATTATCAGAAGCTTGTGTATGGAATATACATGACCACAAAGAAGGTTGCTCATTATTTCTCTGACCATTCCATCACAGTCGTTAGCGACGCTCCACTATCAGAGATTTTGCACAACAGAGATGCAACTGGTCGAGTGGCCAAATGGGCGATTGAACTTCTTCCCCTTGATATCAAGTTTGAGGCAAAGAAAGCCATTAAGTCCCAGGCGATAGCAGATTTCCTCGCCGAGTGGATTGAACAACAGCAGCCGACTAAAGTTCACTCGGAGCATTGGACCATGTTTTTCGATGGCTCTAAGATGTTGAATGGTTCCGGTGCTGGGGTTGTCCTGGTTTCCCCCAGAGGAGATAAGCTCAGATATGTGCTCCAGATTCACTTCGATTCCTCCAACAATGAGGCAGAATATGAGGCCCTCCTATATGGGTTGCGCATGGCCATTTCACTCGGCGTCCGTCGCCTAATGGTCTATGGCGACTCGGATTTAGTGGTCAATCAGGTGATGAAAGAGTGGGACGTGAGAAGCCCAGCCATGACTGGATACTGCAGTGCAGTGAGGAAGCTGGAGAAGAAGTTCGAGGGGTTGGAGCTCCATCATATACCCCGACTGAAAAATCAAGCAGCTGATGATCTAGCAAAGATAGGTTCCAAGAGAGAAGCCATTCCGAGTGGTGTGTTCTTGGAGCATATACACACTCCGTCAGTCAAAGAGGATCCTTTCACCGAAGAAACTCCGCAGCCCAAGAGCGCCACAGATCCGACTGAAGTTGAAGTCCCAGCGGTGGTCGACTTGATCATGGAGGTTTTGGTGGTCATTCCCGACTGGACGATTCCGTATGTCGCATATATCTTGAGGAAAGAGCTTCCGGAGGATGAGGAAGAGGCTCGACAAATCGTCCGTCGATCTAAGGCCTTTACCGTAATCAAAGGACAATTATACAGAGAAAGCGCGGCTGGAGTCGGTCAGAAGTGCATAACGCCAGAAGAAGGTCGACTCATCCTCAATGATGTTCACTCGGGGACCTGTGGTCATCATGCGTCCTCTCGGACCATCGTGGCCAAAGCATACCGAGCCGGATTTTACTGGCCCAAGGCGAATGAGATGGCAAAAGAGATAGTAGATAAGTGCGAGGGATGTCAGTTCTACTCGAATATGTCGCACAAGCCTGCGTCAGCTTTGAAGACCATCCCACTCGTCTGGCCTTTTGCAGTTTGGGGGCTGGACATGATCGGTCCTTTGAGAACAGGACGAAGTGGCTTCACGCATGTACTGGTGGCAGTCGACAAGTTCACCAAGTGGATCGAGGCTAAACCAATCAAGAGCCTTGACACCGGTACTGCTGTTAGCTTCATCAGGGAACTAATATTCAGATATGGAGTCCCGCACAGTATCATTACGGATAATGGGTCGAACTTTGACTCAGAGGAATTCAGAGCTTTCTGCAACTCCCAGGGCACACGGGTCGACTACGCATCAGTCGCCCATCCGCAGTCGAATGGACAAGCAGAGCGAGCTAATGGACTGATTCTCAAGGGACTGAAGCCTCGACTGATGCGTGATCTCAAACACGCGGCTGGAGCTTGGGTCGACGAACTTCCATCTGTACTCTGGGGACTGCGGACCACGCCTAATCGGTCGACCGGAAGAACTCCATTCTTCTTGGTCTATGGAGCTGAAGCAGTCTTGCCGAGTGATCTTCTCCACATTGCTCCTCGAGTTGAAATGTACAACGAAGCAGAGGCTGAACAAGCGCGGCAAGACGCAGTCGACCTTCTAGAGGAAGAAAGGGAGATGGCTCTGATCCGGTCGACCATCTACCAACAAGATTTGCATCGTTTCCACGCCAGAAATGTGAGAGGTCGAGCCTTCCAGGAAGGGGATTTGGTTCTCCGAGTGGATCAGCACAAACCACACAAGCTTGCTCCCTCTTGGGAAGGCCCCTTCATCGTCACCAAGGTTCTCCACAACGGGGCGTACCGTCTTTACAACGTCGAGCATAATATCGACGAGCCCCGAGCTTGGAACGCGGAGCTACTCCGCCCATTTTACACTTAAGTTTTATCACTCGGATGAGTTGCAATAAAGCACTTGTGTAGTTCATGGACCTCAAAATAATAGTGTCATAGTTCCTCCATAATTTCTGTCACTTTTTATTTTTGTCCAATAAAATTCCCCCTCAGTGGGTGACTTAGCTGCGAATCCGTTTCGCCTAAGTTTGTCAAAATCCTACCGAGTGGTGAGCCAGACTTCCACTCGGAGGCTTAGCTGCGAATCCGTTTCGCCTAAGATTATCAAAATCCTACCGAGTGGTAAGCCAGCCTTCCACTCGGGGGCTTAGCTGCAGTCCAAGGACTCGCCTAAGTTTATCAAAATCCTACCGAGTGAAGAGCAACCCTCTCACTCGGGGGCTTAGCTGCAGTCCAAGCACTCGCCTAAGTTATCAAAATCCTACCGAGTGGTAAGCCAGCCTTCCACTCGGAGGCTTAGCTGCAGCCATGTGCTCGCCTAAGTTATAAAAATCCTACCGAGTGAAGAGCAACCCTCTCGCTCGGAGGCTTAGCTGCAGCCATGTGCTCACCTAAGTTATAAAAATCCTACCGAGTGAAGAGCAACCCTCTCACTCGGAGGCTTAGCTGCAGCCTCGTGCTCGCCTAAGTT